>NC_044495.1:28657210-28684710 GCF_902362185.1 Chanos chanos
TCGGTAGAGCTGTAGCCGGGCACATCCGAAATGCCAGAGTTACATTCAATAAACTTAAAAGCCGCGTTGTGACTGAAGCACAATGTGATATCACTCAGGTAAAGTGAGAAATCCAGACGTAACGACATTCTGTGGAATGTGTCTTCACTGTCCCAGGCGTTGAGTTCTTTCTCACTGACTGCTTCTCTTAAGTTTTTTTTGTTGTTGTTCTTTTTGTTTGTTTAATGTTGTCATTCTAAGGAGTGATGCAGTGGTTTGTGCACTGATGACTAACTGATCCACAGCCGACTCTCACCTCCACCCACCCCATCCTTCTTCTCCATCTACAGTCAGGACTTTGTGCAACAGTCACAATGTCATTTACAACTGTTATCCATAGGCATGACAGTGTAGACCTCTTCATTTATCTAGAAAATAATCTCATCCAGACTGGCTTATTTTTTTATTTTTGGAAGGACTTACATCATGACAGACACCGCGTACAGAACATTCTCAGTTTAAAATGTACAATGAGCTTAAAACATTCAACAAGGGGATGCAGCAGGAAAGCAATAATCAACGCAGTGTTTGAGTACATAGCTAATCATAAAAGTTTGTCACACCAGCACCGTGAAGAAGCAGCCTCAGATGACTAAGTGAAGTTCTGAGGAGTCATTCTGAAAATGAGTGACCTTAAAGTGCTTTTTAATGAAGTAAGAGCCTGAATAGACTTGTGTTTTCTTGCAAATGTCCACTTTTGGATTTGCCTTGATAGTAGAGTAATTATCTGCTTTGAATGAGGAGCGTGTGGTCGCCTTACAAGCTTGTGTGTATGCAATCACTGTGTCAATGCTGTGTGCATCTAATTGCTACCCTTTCTGTATAAAGAGCAGCATGCGTCCTTGTTGCTATTGGAGACTGCACTGCAGTCAAATTAATCACATTGAAACTTTGCGTGTGTGTGTGCGTGCGCGCGCGCGCGCGTGTGTGTATCCAGTAGTAACAGTATCCACATTGTTTATGGCTTTTTGCTCTTTCTTTTCGACGGCATGTCCACCGGCAAATGTTTCTATCATTGCCGTCTCCGTGGCCATGCTCGCAGAAGCCTCACGGCTTGTTCAGCGAACCAGCAGAGAAACTCGATTAGCAGAAGAGCCAACGGGCGTTTATGGCAGCCTTTGCCACATATTTACCTCCTAATGAAAGTGATCATAGAGATTTATGTCTGTGAAATGATAACTGAGAGCTGTGATGCTGTTGAGAGAGCCAGAGAGAATGAGAAAGGGGGATAGAATGAGAGAGAGAGAGAGACTGATAGAGGTTGAGACAGAGACAGATCGAGTCATAATTCTTACCATCTGCTATGGATACTTTTGATGGAGGGTGCGATGGAAGATATATCATTGTCAGGAGGGAATGCAGATGAACTTGTTCTCTTTCTCACTCATTAAACCATGAAGGATTAGTTAGAGCTTTTGAAGCAAACTCTGTACTCACAGGATGCTGTTAGGGATCATATTAACTAGTGTCGAGTGACTCAGTACATGAGATTGGGTGGATGATAGATGCTTGTGTGATTGTATATGTTCTGCTTGTTGAATAATTGTATAGTGCTAGTGTTATGGTGTGCAGATTTTTTTTGAGAGAGAGAGATAGTGTGCCATGGTTTGGTTCTAGAGTGTTGATTAGATGGTTATCTGTACAGATCAAATCCATCACACTTGTGTATTCTTTGTAATTATTCAGCTCTTATCAGACGAGCAGTTTGCGTAAGCTGGTCTGTGCCAATGCCCATTGTGATTGGCACTTTGAGACAATGACCCAGGTGGCATGATCAGGTCCTGACAATGTAACATCATAAACTGAAAGTGCCATGTTTTTGATGAGGTTCAATTTTTCTTTTTTTCTTTCCTTTTAAAGCACTGATTGGATCAAAACGTTGTTGTGTATATAGATAGTGCTATATAGTATATAGTGTATATAGTGCTAAAGCATCTAAACTGTCTGTCTTATGTGTAATGGATACACATGTCCACACATGCACACAGATCTCAGACTAATTGCTTGTGCAGTGCTGAGTAGAGCAGTTTAAGCAGGAGGCTAAGGTGGAGTTCCATACACGGGGTGATCAGTCAGTAGCTTTGGCTGATCTACGGTCTTCTCTGTCTCTTTATAAAAGACAGCCTGTCCCTGCCTCCACACTCACAATGCCTTCCCATCTTCCTACAATACTCCCTATATACAGCAACCCACGTCACTCACTGTCCTCTGGGTTCTTACATACCCCTTTATCATGGTGTGTCTTCCTTTCTTTTGAAGAGGGATAAGATGATAAAAAAAGTACTTACTGTAGACATGCATCATATTTGGTTTTATGTAGTTGTCACTGATATCTGGTACTTTACGTATTTGTAATGAGTGTCTCGGTAGCAGAAACAATGAGTGCTTCCTTCAAAGCTTTTCTAAATGTTTCAGTTGTGGTATGATAGTTATGTAATAATGTTACAGTGATTTTTTTAAATGTTTAAAAGAATGTTGCTATGGCACTGTGGCAATATGTTGGTGTAGTATTTTCCTCAATCAGTTTCTCTCTCTGTCTGTTTAGGTTCATTCAGGAGATTGAGCAGAATATGGGGCCAGGTCAGGCGAAGCAGTGCCAACTCCGCACCTTCCTCACCTATTACATCAATGACCTGTTCCTCCACCAGGTCCGCACAGAGATCAACAAAGACATCGAGGGCGTCACCAAAGTGTCCGACCCACTTAAGATACTGGCCAGCGCAGACACCATGAAAAACTTGGGTGTACAACGACCTCTCCTGCAGGTATTCTATGTCTTTTCACTCTTTCTTTCTCTCTCCCTTTCTCTCTCTCTCTCTCTCTCTCTGTCCTACTGGGTTTCCACTGTCAGTGGCTAGAGTATCATTTGGGTCTTGGGAGACTGTAATTTTATTGTCTCTCCATCACCACACCTCATCAGTGTCAGTATGGGGTTAAAGGCAACCTCTGGGTATGCTGTGTTGGATGGTAATTGCAGCTGATATTGTGTTTAATCTTCACTGCTCTGGCCTTCACCATTAAGGGTTATATAGCACTCACGGTATGACATGCTTCAGTCCCACCCTCCAATTTCTTACTGCTTTCATCGGCAGAAACAACATAAACGCTTTCCTTTTTAGGAGGACATTTAGTTCGAGGTCTTTAGATGCAGGTCAGCACACGTACCCACTCACACACAGGCGCACACACACACACACACACACAGTTACTCACTCTCATGCTGCCTTTCTGTGCCTGTTACAACATCTCATGAACACATCCAACAGTAGTATGGTAAAAACTAAAGAGGACAATGTTTGTGGATTTTTGAAACTGTACCTCAGATGTTTCACTTTTGTTCTTGTTTTAGCTCTAAAAGTCTAAAATAGTGTTTTTATTTCATTGTCCATTCACTCTACTTAGTTCCTACCAAAAATGGAACAGACACAGTCTATACTCTGAGCAGTGCTCTCATCCGTGTGTGTGTGTTTGTGTTTGTATTTACACCTGCTAACAGTGCGTATCCTCTCAATTAGAGCTATACTACATTGGGCTCCAAGACAGTTCAAGGGCCATCCAGAATTTGCATGGGTGAACTTGGCATGCTAAGTGCTCTGATTGGATAAAGGACAAAAGGTCTTGTGGGAAGTGGAGTCTATTTAAGCACTCCTGCCACCTTGATTTATCCTCATTTAGCTTAACTGTGTGTGTGTGTGTGTGTGTGAGTGTGCGTGCACGTGCATGTGTGTGTGCGCGCGTGCATGTGTGTGCGTGCATGCATGTGTGTGTGCGCGCATGCATGTCCACATGGGCAGGTGTGTGCACATGTGTGGGTCTGTATGGACTTTGACGTGTGTGTGTGTGTGTGCGTGTGTGTGCGTGTGCGCGCGCGCACGCACATGTGCATAGGTCGGTGTATCTGTGTGCTCAGATACAAACAGTTCTCTCGCTTATGAACAGTGGCAGTTCAGTACAGAAGGGGACGTTGCCTGGAGTGTGCTGTCATTTGTTTACGATTATGACTTCTCCTTAACGAGGACCACAGCATCTTGCTAATTACCCTGCTGGGCTAATGAGCTTCTCTCTAGATAGCGGGAGCTCCATAAAAACACTCTCTTTGTTTGGGCCTCTCTTTTTTCCCCTCTTTTTTTAATTACCCCAATCAAAGAGGCCTCAGCTCCTCATCTGCCAGCCGGCATGTCGCATGCCCAGCATGGCCCAGCCAGCCTGTGTGTGTGTATGCATGTGTGTGTGCGCGTGCGTGTGTGTATTTGTTTGCAATACAATTGGGAAGAAAGACTTCAGGCTTTAAAGGGCAGAGTCAGACCTAACAAGAGAGAAGCTGGGACCATACCGAGAGTAGGACTAAAAGAAAAAACGAGGCCTCAGAACTCAGGTAGCAGCAGCAGGGACAGACATTGGCCAACCTGAAGTGAAACTAGGCTCTTGCCCACAAAAACGGAGGTGGTATGGCAGAGTACCATCGCAAAATGGTTATCAGTCTTAAGCGGCATGCAGCCTCTCAAATGTTCTGAGTCACCATGACAGGAGTTTAAATTTAAGTATTAAGGTTTTGTTGGTCTTTTGAGGGTTTTGGTGCTGATTTTGAGAGACATGTCAAAGATTTTGTGATAAGATAGATCATACAAGTGTGTGTAGGAGAGTGAGTGTATGAGTAACTGTTTGTCGGCGCATCCATTCCCAACTGTTTTCAGAGTGTCACAGTGGCATAGTACTGCACCATCACTGTGTACTCATAGTACTACACCATCACTGTATACTGACAGTACTACACCATCATTGTGTACTGACAGTACTACACCATCACTGTGTACTCATAGTACTACACCATCACTGTGTACTGACAGTACTACACCATTACTGTGTACTCATAGTACTGCACCATCACTGTGTACTGACAGTACTACACCATCACTGTGTACTGACAGCACTATACCATCACTGTGTACTGACAGTACTACACCATCACTGTGTACTGACAGTACTACACCATCACTGTGTACTCATAGTACTGCACCATCACTGTGTACTGACAGTACTACACCATCACTGTGTACTGACGGTACTACACCATTACTGTGTACTCATAGTACTGCACCATCACTGTGTACTGACAGTACTACACCATTACTGTGTACTCATAGTACTGCACCATCACTGTGTACTGACGACACTATACCATCACTGTGTACTGACGACACTATACCATCACTGTGTACTGACAGTACTACACCATCACTGTATACTGACTGTACTACACCATCACTGTGTACTGACTGTACTACACCATCACTGTGTACTGACGGCACTATACCATCACTGTGTACTGACGGCACTATACCATCACTGTGTACTGACGGCACTACATCATCACTGTGTACTGACGGCACTATACCATCACTGTGTACTGACTGTACTACACCCTCACTGTGTACTGACAGTACTACACCATCACTGTGTACTGACGGCACTATACCATCACTGTGTACTGACAGTACTACACCATTACTGTGTACTCATAGTACTGCACCATTACTGTATACTGACAGCACTATACCATCACTGTGTACTGACAGTACTACACCATCTCTGTGTATTAACAGTACTACGCCATCACTGTGTACTGACAGTACTACACCATCACTGTGTACTGACAGTACTACACCATCACTGTGTACTGACGACACTATACCATCACTGTGTACTGACTGTACTACATCATCACTGTGTACTGACTGTACTACACCATCACTGTGTACTGACAGCACTATACCATCACTGTGTACTGACAGTACTACACCATCACTGTGTACTGACGGCACTATACCATCACTGTGTACTGACAGTACTATACCATCACTGTGTTCTGATTTGCAGACTGGAAGAATCACAGATTCTTCTTCTTAGAGTAGATTAGAGACATTGTTTAGAGACATTGTGGCTCCAGCTTGGTAACCATGACTTCTCAACATACAAGAGTGTATTAGTTGCTCTGGATATTTGTACAAGAGGAATGTGGTGACAAAATGGGAAGGTTCCTAGTGTATTAATCATGTTACCTGTTTCATATGTTTAACAATTCCCATTTGGAATTTAGCATTAATTTGGAATGACACCAACTTCTAGCACTGTTCTGTGCTCCTAGACCTAAAGTTAAAATAACTCTGGTATTTAAGGTATAGATTTTCAATAAAGGGCACAACATTGAACAAAACATCTAGTGTGATTTGGGGACAGTTCAATTCAGTTTTCCTTGTGGAGGGTGTTTTTCTTGCCTAATGTAGCAAGACGTGAATAGGCGAGAGGGAGAATCTCTTTGTCCCTAGTAATGCTATCCATGCTTTTGATGTCACTGTCTCCAGTATCAACAAACTGCAGTTGCTACAGCAGCAGCTCCAATCTCTTAGATGATATATATGGCAACACAGCGCTGACTTTTATCAGTCAGTGGTTGCCAAAAGATTTGCCACGTTTACTGTGGCTAAAGGCATTTATGATGTTATCAGATGCAGATTTCCAGCTCTTGCATGGTCTGGTCACTACAACACTACCCTATCATTATGCTGTCCATGGAGGAAGAGCTCACTGCATTCTGACAGCACCGTTCTATCACTGCAGAGAGGCTGCACTACCTCTTATTTTGATCTTCCATCAGCGTCTCAGCCTGTCTCTGCTCAGGTTTATCGCTGCCAAGGCTTTCCAATCACATTTTTCTCTAAGGTTAATACAGTCCCAGTTGACTGTGCTTTAAATTAATTGAAAAATTGCATTCTAACCTTTGAATACCTGTGAACATTTGTCCTTGTGTGGAAACTGCGGAGAGGATAATAATTCAAATTAGTCTCTCTTTAGAGTGGTTAACAAAGCACTATGGGTGGAGCCAAGTTAATGCTATTAATGAGGTGTGTGGAGTTTCTCCATATTGTGCATGACCTCAGCACTCCAGTGTTGTCTCGGCGGACAAGTGAAATGATGCTTACGGTAACGTTATTCCGCGGTGTAAAAAGAACTGCTGCGTGTGAGCTGGAGTGTTTTATGACAGGTGCTTTATGAGAAGTCATGCTTGGCTGGAAGAAAGGATCCTCACAGACTCACAACATTAAACACTCTCTCCACCTCCCCTGTTTCCACTCAAAAAACCGCAGGAGGAACTCTTTAACAGCTGCAACTTCAACGCCCTCTCTGCTTTACGACACTGCTTTACCCTCCCCCCAGTTCAACATTCTGCTTCCGACACTTTATTTTTTTTAGTACTTGACATAATTAAATTAAGACAAGTTCCATCTTAAGTCAGGGCTTGGGTGGCATTAATCGCTGTGCACCCCAGTGCTTACGTTGCAGGGTAAAACCTCAATAAGAGCACAGTTAGCCATGTCATTGGTGGGTCAGCTAGGCTGGGCACACCCATTGTGACTGGATGCCAGTGACTGCTGGCGTCAGTCTTGGACATAGTGTTGGCCTCCACATGTCCCACATCCCTGTGGAGTGGTGGGTACAGTGGCAGGTGAAGAGAAGCAATGGGCGACTCTGCAAGTCGTGCCAAAACTGGGTAAAACAATCAAATCATTCTCGAGTGATAATAAGAAAAACCCTGATTAAAGTGATTGAATTGCTCACTAGCTTACATGGATGATCGACACACAAACACATGCATATGTGTACACACTTGAAAAGGACAAAAGCATTTTCAAGCATTCTATTTATTTTCTTAATTTTATCAGCATTTGAGCTGCCACAGAAGAATTGTCAGTAATTCTTTCTGGTAAATGGTCTTTTTTGTCTGCTTTTGTTTAAGACAGGTGGAATTCGGAATGGCCAGATGGTAAATGTTAATGTTAGATACAGATGAGAAGAATGGTAGGAAGAGGGATTTGCCAGTGTACGTATTTACAGCAGATGAGTAACTTTCTCTGTAGAAAATAGCCAGTATTCTGTTGAAAAGGCAAAATGTAAGTCATATACCTCGCATTCAACCTTTTAGGCAAATAGACAGACCATATCAGCAAGTGTATGTTGGTTTCCTTGAGGAATCTTGGCATTTTAAACCTAACCCCTGTGGGTTTTTTGTTTGCTATCAGATGCGATGCTTCTCACTTTCTCTGTTCCCATTCTCTGTCAGTTCAACAGGATTTTACTTGACTTTAAGCTCCTTGTTGAAACTCGCCGACACACTGAATGGAAGTGTACATTTCGGTGTCTGTGTGTGCATCCAAGTGGATATTCCAAGTCCTAATGCACGCTTAGAGCTACAGTCCAACCCAGTCCCATGTGGGGGTGATAAGACCTCATATCAGCAGAGTGGCCATTCACACTGTGCTTTACACACATACAGACACACAGTCTCTTACACAAGCCTATTACCCCTACCCTCCACCTCCACCACCCCTGGCCAGACGATCAGTGAAGCGGAGGAGTACAGGCAGTCGTAGCAGCAGCAGTACTGGACCTCAGTCCGTGATGGTATCTGCAGCACCTGCATTTTCTGATTGATTCATTTAATTAGAAACGTATCCGAGGGGGGGGGGCACTCTGCCGGCTATGGGAGATCGACTCCATAAATCTTCCAGTACCCCCACACCCACATCCCCTTTACATTCCACTAGGTCCACCATAATAGTGACAGGAGCCTGGACATCTACAATCCAGAGGAGGCAGCACACTCCCCCCTTTTCAGCCAGCAAGTCCTGCCAGTGAACCACTGAGTTTCAGCTCTTTGCTGTCTCTTGTGGCATTTTTGCATATTTCTTTTAAAGAGTGAGAGAGAGAGACGGAAGGACGTGATTTCTATTTGTCAATGTCATTCAGTTAGGACCGATGCTGAAATACAGACACGCTCCTGCCATCAGTGGTCCGCTAATGAAGCTGACCTTTTTAATCACACTCTGTGTGTGTGCCGGCTGCCGCACAGTCGCATAGACAGGCAGACACAAGCGCGTGCACACACACATACACACACACACACACACACACATCTTGAGTTGAACTAATGAAGCTGACCTTTTTGTTGGTGGAGCAGTATGAGTCGTGCATGTGTCGCCTCCCTGCTGATTGGCTCCATTAGGAGAGGACGGCCCCCAGTGCCAGAAACACACAGCTTGGGCCTTTATTAAGGGCTTCTTATTGCTACGGAAACAACAACAGCCAATCATGGAACAATACCCATCTTCAGTAGTATTTTGAAGTCGGTGATTGTGCCATCAGGGTTGCTCTTTCAGACTGGGGAACAATGACAAAACAGTGTTCTTAAATAATTGAAGCTCTTAACCCTTGAGTGTCATTAGGTGGAAACAGTAAATTGTGATTGTAAATATGTAAATATTGTAAAATAAATGCGTGCTACGTGATTCCATACTGTGAAATGATCTGTGCAATTAAAAATGCACGTTTAGGAGATTTTGGGAAATGTAATTTAAAACTAAAGATTTAATTGTTTTATTTCCAAATCTTCACCGTTTATTCCTTTGTTCTGATTTTGAACTTGAAAATGATTCCTCTTCCAGAATTTCGGTCTTCAAATCATCAAAGGGGACATTAGTGAACAAGTCTGCACAATAGTGAAAATCTATATGAAATATGACAAATTTAGTGTGTTTCACCTCTTATCGCATATTTGCTGTGTGAAGACTGCAAGCACTGACTACCACAGGCACCCTCAAACATTCCAAGTTTTCTTTCTCTCCATTTCTCTTTTCTGCCATTGCTCACAGCACTCTCTCTCTCTCTCCCCTGGCCTTTAAATGGGCCAGAGCAGTTGGCAAAGTCTGCTCACCACCTGGAGGCCCTAAAAGAATCCGCACCTTCTCCTGATTATCTCCCCCACACATGCTGCACCTCCTTCGGCCCGCTCTTAATTTAGGCAGGTCCAGGCCACAGAGCCAAACGGCTTTGACATGCTAATCCAACTGACTCTCATGCAGCCTGAGGTTCTGATGGTTTCTTGTCAGGTAATATAGTAAGGTAGAAAAGATAATACAATGAAGGGTCAGAGAATCATACTAATCTTTGCCTTTGGAGGAGGAACAACTTAAATTGCTGCCAGTAGAGCTGCCATTCATTATCTGAACACTGTAGTTTGGTTGAGAAACAGTAGCTTCGGCAGGAGACTCATTATGAAGTTCTAGCTTGGGTACCTTTGGCTAGAAATTGAAGAATTATGCAGACTTTGAATTATTGTAACACAAGAGAGTTGGGTGAGGTTGCTTTCCCTCTGTGTATGCTTTTTGTGTGTGTGTGTGTGTGTGTGTGTGTGTCCACCCAAAACATCCATCTCATTATGTTAATGCGGATATCATTGCCTTCTGTGGCTGATGTGTGTTCCTCTCTCTGCTCCATTAACTCCGTATGGGTCCTTTTGGGGGTGGGGTGGGGTGGTGGGGGCATGTTTAAACATCAAAGGGAGGAGACCAGCCTGTGCGTGGACTGGGTGGCTGCAGGATGACACTACGAGACTGCTTGGAGTGTGACGTTTGGATCCCTGAGAGATGGATGTAGACACGCCAGCACCTCTAGCCCCATTTGTTAAAGAAACAGCACTATTAACAATAACATTCATTATTGAGGCCAAGCCTACATTCATCAATATGCTAATACAGATAGGCACACCCATGTTAATGATGGTTTAACCAAACCCATCTCTCTCTCTCTCTCTCTCTCTCACACACACACACACGCGCATATATACGTATTAGGGGTGTAACGATACGCCAAAGTAACAGTTCAGTACGGTTTCGGTACAGTGAAAAAAGACATGCAAAACAATTTCCTTTCATTTAATATGAATTTACTTATAAACTTGGCAAAGTGGCCACAATTTCCAGTTTGCTCTCCACTCTGTTTTTTCTTTGTACCATTAACATTCACATTTGGATGATGCTGTCTCAAATGAGTAATAATACTCGATCTTCATATTTGGATATTGCCGTCTCAAATGAGATCATGTTCGACGTACTGCCAGCAACATACCCGATTTCAGTATAAAAATGCCGGCACGCTGCCTTCGTCTCACCACTTGTCTTTGCCCATTGCCACTGTAGTTCACTGGAAAACCGAAATGTTCCCAAACAGAGAACCTGAACGATACGGGAAGGTCCTCAAGCTCTGGCTTTGCGGTCGTCATACTTAGGAGGTTTCGTCATTGAACATGTGCTAATTCAGTTGCTAAGTCATGGCGCCGTTATGGAATCGGAGAGGAAACTGAGTTTTTAATTGCAGTTTTGCAAACAGAATTGTAGGAGAGAAGGCACACTGTATCTTGTCCAGTATCACTTTATTCACTGACGTTTCGGTCGACTGACCATCAGAGCATAAAAAAGTTATGCACATAACGTGTGTTGTTATCTAGACTATATTCACTCGGATCACACCGAACCGAATATCCTGCACCAAATATTTGTACCGTTACACCCCTAACTCAAAATATACAGCTTGATTTAACTTTAAATAAATTAATAATTTCATGATTTACATGTGTTATAGTGTTAACTGTGAAATGAAAAATGAGTTTTGTTACATTAGTAACGTGATGAGAGCTCAACAGGCTGCACCATTACACCCTTAAAATTATATAATTATATATTATATACAATGTTCTAGCTGAAGTGTCTCTTGGATAAAGGCGTGTGTGTATATGTGAAGACACACACACACACACACACAGAGTTACCAGCTGAACAGAGTAGAGGCTCTCATGTTGGCAGCGTTCAACATGCCCAGTCCTGGTCCTGGACCTGGAGGATTTAAAGCACTGCTACTGTTTGTGCCTGTTTGTGCATCTTTGGCCTGTATGTTTGATTTGATTTCTCAATTACATAAATGCATACACCATGAATGTGCTAGGTAGTGTCTGTGTGTATGTGTGTGTTTTGGTGGTTAAATTCTATTTTTCAATGCTCTCTCACTGTGGCAGATGTTGTGCGGTCCTAGTGTGGTTGAGCTACAGAGCTGCTGTTGGCATGTGTCGTTGTGTTGTTGAGCGAGTCTCCGGGGCAAGCGGTCACGCTGACGTTGATGAATGGACTGTCAGATGCCATCCTACTCGTGCGTTACCTTCCTTTACCCCGGAGGGTGTGTGGACGGATCTGTGTTTGTTTGTGTGAGGGGGAGAGCGAGAGACAAGGACTGAGCGGTGGTCACATGTTCTTATTTGTGTGATGCAGCGGAACAGACAGGGTTAAACACTCTGCCCTCTCCATGCATTGGTACCAAGTTTGGATTAATGGGGAAAGTCCCTGACCCATTACTGGGGTGAGACTGAACCTCCCTCAACATCCTACACGCACACACACACACACACACACACAGAATGGGCAGGAAGGGTAATTTGAAATTGACATACTTGAGCACACAGATATTGCATTACAACTTCATTAACTTATGCACAAACAAACACAGTTACAAACAGAAAACATGCGGTATGAGGCAGCAGTGTAGATGTTAATCTTCGATTGACTGTCCAAAGTTTTAATATAACAGCATAGACTGGCTTGATCTTTGATATCCATTTCTTGCTTTTTCATTCCCCCCCCCCCCCCCCCCCTCCCTTAAAATCAGTTTCCTCTTTGCAGAGGTACACACTGTAGCATTACTGTGCAGAGGACCTTGAAAGCCACTTTGGTTTTCACACTATGCCACTTCTTCAGAATAACTCCTGCTTTTTACACCTATTTGGGAGTTTCACAGCTGTAATTACTGCTATTACCAACAGCACTTGAGTTTCTATGACGACTTTGCTGCTGGAATCTATGGGCCATGCGGCATTTTTAGACTGAAGCCTGTGAAGACCGTGTTCTCTTGTCTGAGCTTTCATTAGCTCTCACAGGTAGAGCCCTATTACTCACATGGCGTTCAACTAATTTCTGGTAATTTATTGCTGTTAAAGCCTTTAGCCATTAGCCAACACTAGCTCCGAGCCAAAAGTCGCTAAAAGTTTGAAGCAGGACACATTTCTACCGTAGACAATCTGGGATGTTTATGCATTAAAAGGGCTCTTAATGTTTGCTCACCTCCCCTGGAAGAATGGACAGAAAGAACATGTCAGCGGAGGAGAGGAAGTGGGAAGGAGGTTTCGTGGACTTAACTCTTCACGGTGTGACATTTAAGGAAGACGGAGACATCTGTCATTTGACAGGACAAATAGAGCCCCGCTATTCCTCTCTTATTTTCTCTTCGTCTTTTTTTTTCTATCTCTCTCTCTCCCTCTCTCTCTTGCAGTCCCCCATCGCTCTCTGTCTCACACTCTCAATCTGCAGCTTGATTACTTTTTAATGATTTCTGGGGGTAAGACGAATGGCTATGTTAAATGAGCAGAATTAGACAAGGGGCGCAGCACACTGGAGCATTTGTTACTTGAGTAATGGAGCTCAAAGCCACTGTTTATACGCAGAAATATTTAGTTTCAATTATGTGACAAAGAGAGAGATGCCTATCCAAACACATTTGGGGATAGACGGGCTGAGGAAAATGAGTGTTGCGCTTGATTGTTTTCCTTTTTTTGTTATCAGCTGATTTAAAGGCATTGAGATGTCCTAGCAAAATGCCTCAGATATGGCCACTCAAATAGATGTGGCCACTCTCATCACTCGAACACAAAAGTTGGAACTGAAGTCATAAAAAAAATGCTCAGGCACCACTCTGATGAACCAGGGGGGTCTCCCACTGATTTATGCATCTCCAGTCTTGCTTCTCGGGGGATCGGTGGGGTCTTTTGTTGGAGCAGGCTGGCGTGAAGTTTCCTGTCACCTCTGTTCCGATGGAGACGGTGGGTCGGTGGGTGTCACAGATCATTACTCCACCCAACCAGCTGCTGGGACATGGACTGAGACAGAAATAGGAATGCGCTGATACATATATTAACACTCAGCTCATCATCTCTGAAAGAGAGTGGTAATCAGTGTTCCTTGCTCAGGGTAATTCTGCCTCCTGGTGTGTGTGGAGTGTGTCGTCTCTCCCTATCCGGAGGGCAGGTTGAGAGGATCCTCATGTACGGAAAGGGAGATGCTCTATGCTAGCTAACTCCACAGCTGCTGTCACTGTCAGTGTTGCTAATGCTACTCTAACATCGTGCTTCTTTTTCATGGACTACCACCAGAACCTTGACCATAAACTATGCTAATGTTAATGCTTCCTGTACGAGGACCTTCACCAAGATTAAGCTTCATATTAATGCTAAGGCAGCTAACGCCTTTGTCTTGATGACCAAAGCAATACTTAACGCTCGCTAAGGCCAGCGCCTCGGACACAAAGGCCTATAGCCGAAGGGGTGATTCAATACAAATATAAACAGTGTCTGAGAGACAGAAGATGACAGCAGGCATACTTCCCGGTTAAACAGATTTCAAGGAATTCTCATCCTTGCGATTCTTGTTTCTTCAAAATTCTATTTAATGTTGAGACATTAATGATATTTAACAAAAAAAAAATAAGGACATTAGCTCATAGTTGTTATTTCACAACTGCAAACAGCTTTTGTTGCAGAGACCTCTCTTCTTGTTGTGATCACTGTCCAGATGTTTTCTCCTCTGTACTGGTTAAGACACCTGTGTATATGATGTGATGGAGGAAAACCGGTACTTTAAGCTCACTGTCATTCATGGGGACACAAAAGATAAATGACTGACCATACTTGACTTTTGGAGTCATCACTTTAAATCGCTCTCTTTATTTTCTTGTAGCTAGGTCATCGTTCTCCTCACTAACAGCGGTTGCCATGCTGTGTTTTGTCTATTAGTTACGCTCCTGTGGCTAATCTGTAATGACTGCTATCTTAGCACCTTGGCAACCGTAGTCTCTCCCTCTCCATCGCAAACACACATGCTCACACGCATTGTAAAGAGCTGTCACTGTGCGGTCGTCTGGATATTCCCTGATGCCTATTCAGCAGAAGAGTCTGGCTCCAGTTATGACCACTGAATAGCGTTTCGATTTGGTTTTCTTTCACTGGCGTCAGACGTCTTTGTATGCAGGATAATAATGTACTGGAAGCGTGGGCAGTATTTCCAGGCAGTGGGCTAGTGAGAGTGCATAGCAGATACAGGGTGTGTGCAGTCTATGTACCAATCCTTACTTTGGATCTTTGGTAATAGATTGTTTGCCTCATATTTTCCTAGACTTTTTTTTTTTTTTTAATAGAATATACTGTCAAGGATAGATACATCAGAATTTCACATACATGTCATTTGGGGCACAAACTTTCCGACTCTGATCGTCCAGGGTGACTTTTTGGTAGCCCAGATTTGCACCAAGACACTTGTAATTCCTCCATCTAACTGGCTAAATTGCCAGGCAGTAATATTTCAGACAATGTTTTTTGTTTGAAAAGCAATATTCTTGTTCACAACCTATCTAAATGGGAATTTCACAGACATAAAAAAGGTGGATTGGTCTGCCAGGAGTCTGTACCACCAGTTTATCCAGACTGCATTGTTTATTTCAGCTCTCTCCCTCTCTCTTTCCATCCTTTCTTTATGAGCTGTGTTATGATGATGCTGACAACTTGGATGTGCTCATTGTTTATGCTGCTGTGTTTGTTGTTGTTCTGTTGTTTATGGTGTTGATGTTGCTGTTTCTACAGAGCACCGTCGTTGTGGAAAAGTCCATTCAAGATCTGATGAGTCTGATGCAAGACCTCAGTGCTTACTCTAACCAGTTCCTGGAGATGGTGTGTGACAAACTCAAAGAGTACAAGGAAATTTGCAACACTGCTTACAGGTAAAACATGTGCATATGTATGTCTGCATGTGGTTGTGTATGTATGTTTGTGTGTCTGTGTCTGTGTGTTCTCACACAAGGGAGCCTTCAAGAGATGCACTCATGGGTAGAAAGTGCCAAACCAGCTATTTCCTCACACAGCACACACATGTTCCTGCAACCTGCTCTCATAGGCATTTTTCTGAAACACATCACAGAGAGAGCGAGCATGCAGAAAGACATGCTATCATACCAACAGGGGACAATGTCAACCACACTGACACATGCTCTCAAGCACAGAGGTGCAGACAGGATCAATAATCACTCCCTCTATTGTCGTCACCCTCTCCATAGAGCCCAGCTAAGCCTGTTTTTGACTTGTGTGTGTCTCAGTGGATTTGATGTCTCATTCTTAGATAGGGATTCAAGTCTTCTAATGGAACTTCAGATAGAGAAGGCACTAACATGCTTTTTTCTGAAAGGAAAAATTGATATGAAGCTGAAAGAAAGAGCTCAGATATGGCTTCAATCAGCTAAGCATTTCTCTCTCTCTCTCTCTCTCTCTCTCTCTCTCTTCCTCCCTCTTTCTCTCTCTCTCTTCCTCCCCCTCTCTCTCTCTCTCTCCCTCTCTCTTGCTGTCTCTCTCACTCTCCCTCACTGTTGGGATCAATTCTTTTGCAGCACTCACCTCAATATTGCAGGGAAATTGCCCTGTTGAACAAACCCTATTAGTGTGTCTGTGTCACGACATTTCAGACATCTTAAAACTGTCTCCTACAATATTACATCTCATCGATGTCTCAAAGACATCACAGAATTTCTTATTTATTTATTTATTTATTTATTTATTTAGTTAGTGTACGCTGGTTGTGTGGTTTTGTGTAGACACCTTGTGTTTTTGTGTGTTTGTGTGGCAGGGGTATTGTCCAATGTGAGGAGAAGCTGACCATCAGTGCTTCCTGGGCTAAGGATGAAGATATTAGTCGTCTCCTGCAGTCTCTTCCTAACTGGGCCAACATGGCCCAGCCCAGGCAGGTCAGACAGAAGAGAGAGGATGAAGAGGACTTCACACGGTTAGTGCATATGCACACGTAAAGAAACACCCTAAGACAAAAAAAACAAACAAACAGACAGGTGAAAGAGGATGCTCATTGTAAATAACCCAGTGAGTAACCTGCACCCTTACAGTTGATATGAACGAGTAATCACATTGAAATTAGGACTGTGTACCTCTCACAGATTTTAATTCTTTATTTGTATCAGAATCTAGAAAATGACACATTACAGAGGTCCAAATACTCCGGCTGCTGATTTCTATACCAGAGTTGTTCACAGGTGGTTGACCTTGGGTTTGTGTCAAGTTTGAGGTCTTTGAGCTCAAGTCTGAGTAAAGTCTGAGTAAAGTCTGAGTAAAGTCTGAGGTCTCTGAGGGATGAGTAAAGTCACGTCTAAAGTTGTTGGTCATGAGTTATGAGTTAAGTCCCAAGTTTCCAAAATGGTTCAGCCTAAGTGACTGTCTTGTTTAAAGTGTGTCATATTTAGTAATAGATGAGGGTATATAGCCTTATAAACAAAAGTTTTCAGTGCCTCCTGAATAAGCATATTTCATAATCTTTTGACTAATGCAAGCTGACAAATGCTACATTCTGCATGACCACAATACTGATTGAATGGATATGACTGAATAATAAGATGACTGAATACACAAACAAGTTGTTAGTATAACACTGTTTTGCTTACTGAATGTTACAAACATCATCTCAAACATACCCCATAACTCTAAGATGTGAATGGAGTTAATGAACCATGCCAACAGCTCCAGCAGTGGTGTCCTGGCTCTGGTTGGTATGTCAGCATTAACTGAGACAAAGGTAATGTGCTTGTGCTTGAGCCTGGGTCCCTTATTTCTCTCTTGCACTTTCTGGAAGTGGCTAGCCTATTGTTTGCTCCAACTGATGCAAAATTTTTGCCACACTTAAGTTTTCTTTAAGTTTGCTGCATAGCCCATGTCACACTCTGACTGACACTCCTGCCACCAAGTATGTGTGTCAAGAAATGCCCCCCCCCCCCCCCCCCCCCCCCCCACACACACACACACACACACACACACACACACAGGTCACTGGACTAGTAGCAGATTTTTAAATGCAGAACATGGAAAGATGTATGTAAAGTGTATGCATACATACAGAAATAGGAATATACACCACCATACAAAGATTTACATAGAGATGAAGACAAAGAGACCAAAAAGCGAATCCTGAGTTTAATTTAGACCCAGAGAAAAACATGCATATATTCTGCATACCCACAGATAGAGATGAACACACTCGGTTGGTGTGATTCTCACATTCATAAACACATGAACACACATTCTCTGCTCCCCCTCCTCCTGTTGACGCCACTTCAGTTTTTCCAATCTTCTAGTGAAAAGGAAGTCATTTCGGCTCAATCGGTATCTTAGTGTGCTTGTTCTCAGTGAACTTTTTTTTTTTTTTTTTAAATATAAAGACATCACACCCAGGGAAGAGATATGGTTACTGTAATCTCTCAGAACAGGCCATTTGGAGTTGGAACAAATACTGTGAACAGATCACTCTGTATCCTTTTGAGTTGGCTGTTTCTTTTTTTTTTCTATCTCTTGCTACACAATTACACACAGACACACACACAGACACACACACACACTTAAACTGAATAGGACAGAGTTAGAAGAAAAGCAGAGATTGTGGCCTGAAGAGAATCAGTCTGAGAAAAGGAGAGTAAGAAAGAAAGGGAGGGAGGAGAGGGAAAGAGTCGGGGGTGGGTATTCTTATCAAAATTGCTTTCAAACTTTTCTCTCCTTTGGGAGAGGATTTGATGGCCTGGAATTGTAAAGCAAATAAATGAACTGGTTATGCTGGCCAGAGAGGTTTATCTGTTTGAGCAGTTTTTTTGGGGGGGGGGTCTAAACACACAGTGCTGAGAAGGAATTTTATTGTCCAAATGCTTCTGCCCTCTTTATAGGTGCAGTAGGAGTTTCAGCACATGCCTTTCCCACTGACACTGAACACAGTTAATGCAGTCTCCCTTTCACAGTGTATGGGCTTCTCTTTTTGGGCCCCATTTTCCGTGCTGAAGCAGATGTCATCGTAATTTTGTGCTATTCATCGCAGAGCAACCAAAGCTTTTTTCATGACCAAGTATGGCTTTCATAGGCTTGATTAATCGTAAGGCACACACTTCTTATAGTTTAATGTTGTTTTTCACTCACCCTGTAATGTTCTCTGTGCCGTAGTATACAGAGAGAGGTAATAGAATCCTGCATGAATGTAGGCTTCGAAAAAAGCTATCACAGACTTACTTGACTTACTTTACAACATTTCTGTGAACTGCAGCTCCCATCATGCATGTCTGCAAACCCTATGTTACTTTGTGTAATCACTGGCTAATGTCTTGCATTTTGATCCAAAGCAAAAGAAAGAGTATCAATGGACAGGAGGGGAAAATAAAGAAAAGAATGAAAAAAAGGGAAAGAGAAAGGAGCAATGGAGCAGGTGAAGTGCATGCTGGGAGAGCTCATTTAAATGCATGTTGATATTGATGTGGACATTTGGCCTTGCTCCAGCTTCGAGACTGTGCCAGCCATCTTGTGTTCAGAGGAGCGTGTGATTGTTATTATAGTCTCCTCTCGCTGAGTCCTTGTCTCCTCCCTCCTCTCTCCTCCCTGTCTACATCATTCCTCTACTCCTCTGGCCCCTCTTCTCCTACTGGAACATCTTTGTCCATTATAGAATTCTTCAAAACTTTCTTGTCTCTTTTACCCTGGTTCTGTACCTGAAATAACCTTTCTTGGTGATCATATAAGAATTATTAATGTTCATACATTCATAGGCTTTTAGCATTTTTATAGCTCGGTCTCTTATAAACTATTCCTGGCTAAGTAAACTACCACTGAATAACTTTTTGGTACTGATAAGAAACCACAGGTCTTAGTTAGCAAATGGGTGTGCACTAATGGTTGCTTCATCATACATTCTCATCATGTTTTCCTCACACAGCCAGACTATGTGATAATGTGTCTCTGATGTTTTGTCTCTGTCTGTCTCGCTTTCTGTCTCCTCCTCAGGGCTGCCTTTGCGAAGGAGTCGGAGGTGCTGACAGGTAACCTAGGAGACAAGCTGATCCCTCAGAATGAGATTCTACGTGATGTTAGCGATCTGAAGGCCCTGGCCAACCTACAGGAGAGCATGGAATGGCTGGCAGGCAGACTCAAAGGCTTCTTCTCCAGCCTGCCCCACAGCTCCAGTGAGTACCCAACAGCCACACGCCCAGACAAACTGCTGAGTCAACACGGCCTTGTGTTTGAACTCGTTACGTGTCTCGGTTTAAGGCAGGGCATGATCAGAATCCCGTTTGACACATACATACAGTGCTACAGTGTCATAGTCTCCAGGTTTTTGCGGTGAGGTTCAATGCTGCACCAACAAATCAAGCTCTGTCTAAAGCCGTCACATCAATCATTCCACATGAGAAGTAGGAGACATTTAAGTTCTCTATTTGCTCATACCAGAAATATACAAAGTAAATATGATAAGTTTGTCTTATTTATTTGAGAAAAGATGTTTTCATATTGACAAAAACACACTGATCTACCCTAATGAACTATTTACAGTGGTTTTATGACATAGTGATAGATCACGCATCAGCTCACCCAGGAAGTGCAGTTATAATGTTTCCTGTGTGGTAAATGTTAGTTTATTGTTCACGTTTGGCTACCTAACATGTTTGTGTTATTGCTTTGCCATGTTTGTGCGATACTAGTAAACGTTCTTATTTCTAATCACTCTCACCGAGAGAGCTAAAACATTCTCTCCGTTCATTGATGGGGAAACGGCTTCATGTATTCGACATCAATGAAAGTTTTGCTGTGACCCTCGTGAACTTTCTCGTTTTGCAAATGGTAAATTACGTTTTTCTTACTATTATTATTTCTTTTGGGAGTGGAGGGGGGGGCTAAAGACTGCTTCACAGACTGGGGAACCAGAGGAGCTAGATAAAAATTCAATAAGAACGTGGCTGAGGACGTGGCATAATTATCATTAATTCTTAGTCGTGGCAGTAATGGAGTGTTTTATCGTGGCGGGACAGCCTCCGTATTGTTCATTATTTAGTGTTTGCCAAGCTGATGGGACTGTCACCGACGGAATCCCTTATCTTTTCCCCACTCTCTCTCCTTTTCTCTCTCTCCCCCCTTCCCCAAATTGGATTTTATATTACAGAGCCAGTCAGGTATGAACAAGTCATTTTCTCCCTCCCTTGTCTTCTAGACTTAATACACGTTAGCCAGTGTAATGTGGGCCGGATTAGTGGGGTTCCAACTGCAACACACTGATCTTTGGAGTGCTGGAGCCTCTCTCATGGACGACCTTGAGAGAGAGAGAGAGAGCGAGAGAGAGAGACACGCATGCACACAGATACAGAGGGAGTTCACACTGTCTTCAGCCAGAAACGCACAATCAACTGAGTGAGGTAGTCAAGTGGTACATTTTAAGTGGTTTTTGAATTCACAATATTCTCTCTGCAAATAGGGAACAGGCATGCAAGACATACATGTGTTTGTATGTCAGCCAAATTATTGATTAGTATGGCCAGAGATTTTACAAAGCAATAGCTTTGGATTAGTGGAACAGAGGACGTTATCCAGTTGTTTTACGACCAGGTGTCCAAGGAATGAGTTCATATGGTGGAAATGACCTTGCTCATTAACTATCCCCTTCCATTTCTGCTTGCACAAACACTCATGCACAACTGTGCCTGCGATTAGATTTATCTGATTAACAGAAGCTTGCTCTTTGTCTGTTTAGCCACGGTGCTGTTGAATCTTAATTTAATCTTACAATCTTAATCTTAATTTGATTCAACACACAGGCAGGGAAAAAAGGAGGACTTCTACGTGGCATGCCTGTCGGCTCCCTCCGTCCCCGCTGTTTGCTCAAAAATAGGCATGGATTGTGATTGGCTGCCTTATCGCCCATCTGGGCAGCTTGCTGGACACCTAATCCCCTGTGACAATATTTACCTGAGCTCAGAGCACCATCCTGCAAGGGACAGCTGTGTGTGTATGTGTGTGTGTGTGTGTGTGTGTGTGTGTATGCGTATGCGCATGTGCATATTTGTGTGTTTCTTTATCATTCATCGATTTTTTTTTTTCTTCAGTCTGTCCTCTCTTTTGTTTGTTTTTGTTTTCGGCCTCCTAGCTTTCTTGCCCTTATCTGGGGAAAGTTCTGTCCTTGTTTAAAGGACATCGTGACTCAGGTCTGGTGTCTGATGGCCAGAGGTATCTTAGCATCCTCACCACAGAGCACATCAAATGACAGTCTGGGACCACGTTCTCAGACACTTTTCTTTTTAATTAAGAACAGAACTGTACTGTTCCTAGGGACCTTTAGACCTATTCCCATGTTTGATGCCTCTTGAGATCTAGTTGTCTCATCTGCAAAAATATTCAGTATTTGCAATGTTTGTAGCCTCTAGTGTAGTCTCAACAAGAGAGGGGGAGTTTTGACTTGACCATCGCCAGTAGATGCCCATTTCTCTCAGATATGCCGAGCCATATTTGCATGAGGTGTGTGCATGCACACGCAGTCACAGACATCTTTTTACTGTCTTGTACAGCATGTCCTCGGGGCTGTAAGCTGGTTTGCACCCACACAAACACTCTATCTCAGACTAGTGAAAGAAAAGGTTAAAGGTCAGTGGCAGACAGAACTCTCTTTCTCCCCGTGCAGATGTCTCTCTTGTTACTAGGGCCCGAATAATTAACGCTCTCGGCCAATTGCATGCATTATTTAGAAGCATGCTCAGTCTGCTCCAGGAAGCAGTAACACTCTGCCTGAGCCTTGCTAGAGGTCAAAGCCCCTTCTGTACAATTTCAGTTTCTTTCTTTCTTTCTTTCTTTCTTTCTTTTTTTTAAGTGAAGGAACAGGTGCTTGGGAAATTTTGCTCTTTGTTTTGGAAGGATTGCAGAGGAGCTGCTGTATTTTGGCCTCTTTTCATTGATTTAATGGACTGATGAGAAAGTTTATACTGAGTCGCTGAATGACTGATCTCCTCGGCTTCTCTCTCTTGTGTTGGTGCCACCCTTCCACAGATGGCACCAAACAGCCAGTTTGCTGAGATAGGTTTTGAAAATAATTGGATAAACTCAACACGAGGACTCACGCACACACAAACACAACACACACAAAAAAAGACTTTAAGAGAGGAAGGGAGAGAGAAAGCCGTCAGTCAGAAGGAATGTGCGTTCCGTCGCTAGCAGTCTGTTCGGCAAGCTAAATTGGCTGCCCCATGCGGTGCCGCCTTGATCGCATCATCAAAGCCGGACAGGCTGAGAGGTGATTTGTGAGGGGAGGGGGGACGAGTAACAGGGCCCGTGCTCCCAGACACCCTGATGGGGGCTCTCTGTAGGTGGTCTTTCACATGGAGACTTTCAGCAGAGCAGCCAGGGTTCCTGACAACAGGCACGCAAAGACACACACACACACAGAGACATACACAGTCGCAAACTTAGACGTAGGCTGAAATCCAGACACACAGAGCCATACAGATACACACACACACACACACACACACATAGAAACCCAGAAATATCCGCAGAGTCAGAGAATACATATATACACATACCAGTATGTGCCCACGCACAGAATGACAGACAGATACCAAAACGAACACATTTAAAAATATACAGACTTTTACACACAAAATAGGCATCATTAGTTCAGGGGTTAATTAGTGGTTGTTCTCATTTCCTAGTTCTTCTCTGCAGCTGTCACAGTATGAGTTTTGGAGAATGTGAAGGGTTTGCATTTCAACTAAACTAAAATAACAGAACTGGACAGACGCAGCGGTTCTCCTCCACGCTGACAAAACATGCTCGTTTTGATGAAAACTCCAGAAGCACGTAGGAGTAATTAAAATACACTGCCCCTGTCAAATTGTATTCTCTTCCCACCAGCACACAATGAATATTTATTTATTTGCTAATTTATTTGTTTGCTAATTGTTGCAATGCTTGTTATTACATCTACATTTTAAGGGAGAGTAGCCGGGGTTAAAAATAGCGGACAAAACTTTTTTGAAGTATTTGAAGAAGAAAACATTTAAAAGTTTTGGGAACATTTTTTTCCCCACTGTAGTTTTCTGCATAGACTGGCACACGGAGCAATGAACATTTTTACTCTAATATTGGATTATATAAACTGTATGCGTATATTACAATCCTGTATCCTATATGCAGTGTGCAATCATTTGTTTTGTAAACACATGATCTCATAAGTCTGGGTGAAATGTACTTGTAGCATTATCCTCTGGGAGCTTTTTATGAATGTCGTGAAGGAAGCGCTGGGAGACATGTAGCATTATTTGACTCTGTGCTCAGATGGGTATAGGTTTGTTTAGAGGAGCTGAGACAGTGGGACATTCTCAGGTTTTTTTTCACTCAGTGTCTGCAGCCAAGTCAAGGTTACACTGTGGTGGCTTATTCCATAGACTTCCTATATATAATCAAACATCAGTATGCCAGAAGTCACCCAGTATCCATCAATATCAAACAGTTCCTTCTAATAACCTAATTAATGGTGATGAGACAGATTTGTTCTCCACCACACGGTCCGAAAGAATTAAAAAAAAATACTCTTATGTCAGCAACATCAGATGACAATAAAATTGAGGCACATAATAGTCCCCTGCTTGTACAGGTCACATCTGGAACCCCAGGCTTCCACATAAGGGCATGTGACGGTTCCCTGTTGATCAGACAGCGAGATGTCTGTCCCTGAGTATTCTTTGGCATACTACGCTATTGAGCTGTAGCCACTGAAATGGATGAAGGGCCTAACTGATTACAATGACGAAACATATATTAAAGCAGCCTAGAACTGAAGACTATCAGTTTAAGGTGACCTGTGTAGTATAGAGACCTTTTTCCTCTGTGTGCATAACTGTTAAATTTAACCAAAGACTCATCATGACTTCATTTGCTTTTCCAGTCTGCGATGTCTTTAATCAAACCAGTGCAAACATGTGCATGTCTTTTACTAACCTGCCCTGGCCACTTTCAGACCCTGTCCATTTACTTACTGAGAGAAAGTTCATTAAAAAGCACACACACAGACACACACAGATGCCGCACACAGGACACGCGAATGAGAGAAATTTATCTCTTTTCTTCCCTGTTTTATGTTTTATTTAAGCTTGTGTTAAAAAGTGTGTTCCTTGGTTTTGTCAGATGTGTGGTGTGTGTTCGCTGTTCTGACAGATGCTAGTTTGCTCTGTTCCTCCGTGTGAGTGTGTCTTTCCAGGGCTAATTAGGGAGCTGTGCCCATCACTGTCTGAGGAGAACTCAAGTCCAAAATCCTGACAGAATATTTCAAAGATTTGTCTGTACAGTCTCTACATTAGTCAAATCTGTATGAAAAACACATCCGGTTAGACCAGGGTCAAATGTATCGGGCATTTCATTTATAGAACTGATTAGGGGTTCTTTTTGTTGGTTTGGATAAATACATCATTGAGTTTGTGTACACCTATTAGACTAGTTCATTTGTGCCTTGTTCAGGCTCTGCTGCATTGCTCACCTCTCTTTATCCTAAGGCAGGAGTGTGTGTACGTACGTGCGTGTGTGTGTGTGTACGTTTGTGTGTGTTTGACTTTCACGAGGTCAGAAAGAAAGCTGCACAGAATTACGGCAGAGTCAACCCCTATCAGCATTCTTCCTGCCCCATCGATCGCCCATTGGGTCACACTCTCTCTCTCTCTCTCTCTCTCTCTCTCCCACTCTCTCTCACAGACACACACACACACACACACACACACACGGCTCTATTAAAAATTCTGTCCTCATCCACATGCGTCTCTGTTCCAGAGTGACACATGTGGGACTATATGAGTCTGTCCCTGTTTCATATGCTCTGATTTAGGATAGTTTGCGGTCATTGATTTACATAGACCAACCTGACTTTACTGACATTCACACACACACACGCAAACAGTGGTATGGCTGTATGGGTCTTACTGAGTTGCAGCACACACACACACACAGAAATACAAACACACTGCCACCTCTAGTAGCATCATAGCATTTACTTGTGTGCAGCTCTGAATGCTATTTTTGTGACTCTATTTCCAGTTTTAATTAAATGTGTATGCATTTGTGTGTATGTGTGCATTTTTATGTGATCTTGTCTTAATGAACTCCCTCTGTGTGCGTGTGTGTGCATGCTTGCGCGCGCGTGTGTGTGTGCATGCTTGCGCGCGCGTGTGTGTGTGCGTGCACGTGTGTGTGTGTGTGTGTGTGTGTGTGTGCGTGCGTGCACATGTGTGTGTGTGTGTGTGTGCGTGCACATGTGTGTGTGTGTGTGTGTGTGCGTGCACATGTGTGTGTGTGTGTGTGTGTGTGTGTGTGTGTGTAGATGTATCTCCAGGCTCCGACGCCCAGGTTAGCAGTGAGAGCACGCGCAGTCGGGAGCAGATTTTGCAGACTCTGTCTGATCTTTGCAGATCCTTTCAGGACATTGCTGATCGTTGTCTACTGGTGCTGCACCTGGAGGTTCGGTAGGTCCAACCCTTTCTCCTCATTCCGGGAACTGAACATTACACAGTACGTTCCATATTAATCCTCACCCAGTCTTTTTCTCTTCTAATACTGTCTATCCAATTCAGCAAAACGTCCTGTCCTTTAGGCAGTAAAGTTAGTCAGTGTGAATGTCCCTTTGTTAAACGACCCTGCATGTCTGACTGAGAGCTCAGTGAATTCATAGCCCTTCTTCATCCTGCCGTAATGGTCTTTCTCCTCACCCTTACTATTTCCATCCTCCCACTGCTAAGATTTGTCGAGAAATGTTGTTTAGTACATGTGATACTGTTTATGATTTGGAAACAATAACTACCCTCAGGTTTAGGGAGGAGAGGAGGGGGGGTTTGGACTACGCACTATTGACTCTGTCTCTCCATAAAGTAGATTTCCCCAGACAGCGTTTGAGGGTGAATTAAGCCATGAAAGAAAAAACGGATGAAGATAGGATGTGGGCTTTATGGTTTTCAGAGTTGTGCGGTTTGGGCTCATAGGTTTTAAATGGGCTGGTGAGGCCTGGGCTGCTTTTATGTGCATCTGATGTAGGTATGACTGGGAGACGTCCATTACAGAGGTCATGCTGTGTGCGTATTTTTTCAGTGGTTGCTCCAGTCATCCCAGAAAAAAGACACAAGAATGGAGAGATCTGTTGTTTTTTTTTACTCCATCTCTCCATCCTTTTTACTGAGCTCATTTCAATTTAATTTGCAATTTATAACACTATTCAGAATAGGCACAGATCCTGTTAGTTTCTTTCCTCTGTGAAGACCAATCTGTGTGACTGTCCTGTAAACTACAGTTACATGGACACTATACACCAACTAAATAGGCAAAAGACTTACTGAACACTTAACACACATGAACAAACGGTCGTCTCCCATGTGATGAGACGTATGTCTAATGGTCTGTCTGGCTTTTCAAACAAGCATATGCAGGCCAACCCAAACATACCTCTCCTCTTCTTGTTCTGTTTTTCTCTTCATGTAATCCATCTCTGTCTGTCTTTGTCCCCCATCAGAGTGCACTGTTTCCACTATCTGATCCCGCTGGCCAAACAGGGCAATTATGCCATTGTGGCGAATGTGGCCAGCATGGACTATGACCCTCTGGTAGTCAAGCTCAATAAGGACATCAGTGCTATTGAAGAGGTGATGGGAGCTGCGCT
>NC_044495.1:29002210-29044710 GCF_902362185.1 Chanos chanos
CAAGTCACGGCCACTTTACTGTGTCTGTAGTAAAAATAGAGATTTCTGGAAAGAATGAAAGACTGGAGGGGGCTAGTGTTGCCTTTGTTTTTGTCCCAGCTGTTTCACGTCATCTGCAACATTTCTTTTACCCTACACATAAAAAAACATCCTCTGAGACATTTTTCCACATCTCCACTAAGTTTTCTGCATGGAAAAACAATTTCAATCAGAAAACAGAAGGTCATGGTCAAAATGAAATGAAAATAGCCCTTTTGCACTTACATCTCTGACCCCCACTAGTAAACATACAGACAAATTGCAGACATCAGTCAACAATGAAAATGAGCCATCACCAGCTGTTAAACCCTGAAAAATACATTGTCCAAGGCTAAAGTGTTCAGAGGAAGATTAAAATGGATTGGACTTGTAATTGTGCATCTAACTATCTATCTGTGTGTGTGCGTGTGTGTGTGTGTGTGTGTGTGTGTGTGTGTGTGTGTGTGTGTGTATGTAAAAATAGTACACTGCGACCTGTATGCCATGGGAGCTTACCACTTTCCTTCATTAGGCATATTTATCTCCGAAGTCAAATTGCTGGACAAACTCGCACTGTTGCCTTGACAACTGCCAACAAATATCCTACCTATCATGGTTTATCACTCTTCTAAAAGGAGCCAATGTTTGGAGATGTAGAACAGGAGTGGCATTTTCATTTGCCCTGTCCTAAATCTCACAAACTCAGCGGCTCCATTGGAAATGACTGCATGATTGTTTTGCACCATTCTGAAACATATCAAATCACATGGCAGGCAAAAGTGAGAAAGCCTGCCTTTACTGGCTCTCGGCATAGTGGCCTGGCAACACGGTCGTGGCTGTACTACACAGGGGAGGGATAATTGGTTGAGAGCCATAGTGAAGACGCATCCATGGAGTAGCAGAAAGTGCATGTGTTTGTCAGATGATGGTGAGAAATGAGAAGGGATAGAAGAAAAGTGGAAGAGAGAGGAATACTGAGTAACCATTACAAACTGTGATCTAAAGCAAATCTGTGTGTGTGTGTGTGTGTGTGAGAGAGAGAGAGAGAGAGAGAGAGAGAGAGAGAGTGTGACAGACATTAGATGTGTGTGTGTGTGGTGTGTGTGTGTGTGTGTGTGTGTGTGTATGCACGTGAGAGAGAAAGACAATGACAGACATTAGACCTGACCCCTCCCTTAACTTGCAAGCTAATGAGGCCTGGACAGGAAGCGAGAGTACATTTCATTTTGAGCTGTTTTATGATGAACATTTCAAGAGTGGCTCTTTTTCTTTCTGTCAGATGGTTGAAAGTAACTATGAAATAAAACTCAATGGGAATACCAAATTAAGTAAAGCATGCAAGTGTCGTCCCTCCCCCCCCCCCCCCCCCCCCCCCCCCCCCGTGTGTCACTTCTTGGTGTAACCTAGTCCGTAATACTTAGACACTATGACACCTCTGCTTTCTTTGCTTATACATTCACACTTCAGTGACTGTGCAAGAAACTGCAGGTCTATTGTGTGATTGTGTGGTGTTATAAGGCTGAAAAAATGTCATACTTATTATCTTCCAGCTCTGGAACACTTACAACAACCACAAGACAAAAAATGGGACAGGACATAATTAGATTTAAAAAAAAACTCCCTAATGCATGTCTGGTCAGAGCTTTGATTATCCTCTGTGTGTTTGGATAGCAAATCTTTTCATTAATGCTGAGCAAATGTGAACATGCACAGAACATCCTGTGGCTTCTCAGTCAGATGGAATGACCCAGCTTTAGAGCAAATAAACACATTCATATCAGGACCACACATTCTCCAACCAGACTTCATCCTCTCAGTTTGGTCAGACTTGTGGTTAATTATTCCACTTGCGACAAGATTGAATCCATTACTGAACTGACCGAAAAAGACATTCTCCAACAACTTTTGGAGACATTTGCCAATGAACAAACAGACACATATTGACAACAGAGACAGGAGGCCTTTGTTCCTAGTCAGTATTTCTGCACCGTTGACCATCTGTCGTCTACAATCCTTCTTTACCTGCTCCTGTGTGCGTCACCTGCTCTTGGTTTAATTTTATATTTCCTCTCTCTCTCTCTCTCTCTCTCTCTCTCTCTCTCTCCCTCTCAGTTTCACAGCAGTGGGTCAGGTAGTCTACAGTAACATCAGCTGGGTTCAGCGCAGTGTTTTTTTTGCACACCAGATACCCTATCTCCCGCACTGCCTATCTGTGTTTGTGTAACATTTGTGTTCCCTCTCGCTCTGTGAATGTTTCATAAGAGAGTTCATCATCTCCAGTACTCACGTAACCCTCTCACCGCTTCCCACACTGACGAATACTGATGAGCCTGCGTGTAGCTCCTTTTAATGCCACTGTCGTTCTGTTTGTGCATGATTTTAAACATGATCGTGTCCTCCAGAGAGACCGACAGAATCTGAGAAGATGACGAGGACATGAACAGGCAAAGGTGGAGAGCAGAGAGAAGATGGTAAGAAAAAGGAATCAGATAGAAAAGAAAACAAAGCTGAACTGGAATAAAAATAGGAGTAATGCAACAAAAAGTTCTTGTTGACCTTCAAATCTACACAAACATATTTAAAACCTTGAAACCTTTAAAACCTTTCCTCCATGGCTGTTATTCAAAGTTTACACTCATTACCTCCCTCAGGCATTCTTCTTCAATTTAAACACACACACACACACACACACACATACACCATTATTGGCAGGATCAGTGGAGTGGGCCCAGTTCCATAGTGATGTATTACACAACCACCCTGGACTGCCAGCACAGCAGCTCTGTATGTCTGCATGTGTGTGTGCATGTGTGTGCGTCTAAAAACAGTTGATTAAAGTAGGTCAGTGAGACACAGCACACAGCAGAAACACCTTATCCCGTCATATGTCGAACGTTATTGACCTTTTAAATGAATCCGTGTGTCTTTAACTCTTTAAACACCATTCTGAAGGGTGCGCACATATTTGAGTGTACTCTCCAAATATTTTTCTTTCGCTCAGCTTTCAGAACATATGAAACCAAATAAGACTGAACCTCCTACAGACACATAAATAGAATGTAGAATGTGTCATCCTTTATCGCGCATGGCACGCTACTCATATTCACCCTACATGGAGATGTAACATGCCAACACAGTCCACCCAAGAAGACATTGCCTCTAGATTAACAGATTGGCCACAGTAATGCCATAGTGGCCCCAGCACATGCCTCACCCCTCCATACACATACACATACTGTACCACTCATAGATGATTCATAACTAAAGAGGATTTATGTTTAGACTTGTCCTGTAAAGGGAAGGGCCTTTTAGTAGAAATACATTTTGTCACTGTTTGACATTACTTCAGGTACTTCTGATTACTTCAGACATCCTTCTGTCCTCTACTTACTATCTAATGAATGGGAAATGAGAGCTTTGACAGTGATGGGCATTTGACACCAGATATACTCTCATAAAACATGTGCGTTTTGATTTTGGCTGTATATGTCTCATCCTAAACAGTTGAACACATGGTATGTTTCATATGTTATATAATATACTTTACATTATATTTTACACACTACATGTTTTGTGAGGAACATTTCAGTTCGATCCTGTGGTTCAATATTGGGATGCATTCATCTCAACACAAGATCAGCTCAATGTTTAACTCAGTATGAGAAACTTTCTCTGAGAGAAGTGACTGGCATTTTCCCTGAAACTTCCCTACGAATTCTGTGGTTTCCATGTGCATCACTGCAGTTGGCAAGTGACTCATTGCTGGAAGCAGTAAAACAGTTATGAAAGCACACTTCCGATAGTTCAGCAGGTCCGTCATGGACCTGCTTCTTTCTCAGACTCCAAAGCCTCAGTCAGTCAGAATGGGGGTGAACCAGGCCAGGCCTGATGGTACATTTCTGATGAGAGTGGTTTGGTTGCTGCCCAGCGAGAGTGGCATGTAACAGCACTAACCCTTTTTAATGAGTTAATTACCTCTCATGACACATGGTTCATAAAAAAAATGTGACAGAGCAAACGTATGGTGGAAACTCCTTTACAGTCCCACTCTCTGGGATATTTCCCTCCTGTGGTGGTTTTTTTTTTTTTTTTGCTGTTGTTTTCGTTTTTTAAAGAGAAGCCACACAGTGTTCCGTGTAATCTGTATACATAACCCACAGCACTTGGCTTTAAGAATATTTACTCAGTGGGATAACTGAAAGAGGGATATGAAAAATAAAGATACATGACAAAACCGTTCAAAGTTTATGCCTCTCATTACAGATTATAAGATATCTGTGTCTCAGGGAAAGAACAAAAATGCTCCTTTTGCCGTTTTCAAAATAAAGTTGAAGCCAGGCGAGATAAATAACCTGAAAGCAGCCAACTTCCTGTGGATTAACAGAAAATCTCAAAGCAGCTTTGAGCTCTGAGCCTGAGTTCACAGGAAAAACAACGTATGTGCTCCTTTCCAGCAGGCCAAATCTAAACAAATACCAGCAGGTTCAGGACCTAGTCCCTGCCACCCTGAACATGTTCTGCTCTTATGTAACCACGGAAGGCTGTTGCCATGGCAGCCAGGCTTAGAGTGCCACCCCACCCCTTGACAATGCTCACTGGTCAGAGAGACATATGCTCTCAAATCAAGGGAAAAAGGTTTTGGAGCAGTTATGCAGTTAAGGTCCATTATGTTTAGGTAGGAGGATTTCAGAGCATTTTGCACAGTTAGGGTACACTGGTTTTGGGAGAGAACATATCTAGATGTTGAAAATTAGAGCAGCAAGACACTCAAGATGACAGAAGTCACACAGTTCTGTCCAGCAAATTAAGGGTAAAGAAGACTCCAGCTTGAAACATTCTGTCCCCCAGGGCTCTGTTATATTTTTGCCACAGTCCTCACAATGGTGTGTATGACCTTCAGTTCCACCGGATAAGAAGTTTGTTAGACAACAATGTCTGTTAGTTCAACAATTACAGTTAATGCCATTATTTTAGAGTATTCTGATTCCAAAGGAGATTATATTTTTTTCCTCAGCGCTTTGTTACAAACAAGTATGAGCTCAGAAGTATTAAATCATATCCACTGGTGAATTATACAAGTCTTTGCTTGCTAAGTGGGTCAAACTGGTTTGAGCGAGGCAGATTTCACTTCAAGAGGGATTTAGTGATGTCTTTAGTAACTCTGGGAACAAATGAGTGAATGAGAAGCTTAACTCTATTAATACACAGTGAGGTGCATTAGGCCAACAGAAATCTGAGCACACAATAGATTTCATATTAACATCACCAATACACATTATGAACATTATATAATTTCTTGAACTGAGATTTTGTTTCACCTAAATGGTGTTAATGTGGATTTGCATCACAAGTCAAGACTCCTTCTTGCAAAGTCACTTCTCTCCATTGTGTTATTCAACACTTTGATTTAGAAAATTTGGCTAAGTCGGATTTAGTTCAGTTCTTACCACATGACAAAAGCAGAAGCTATTGAGGTCAAGACCAGAGAAGGCTGCCCCCCTCCACCCCCGCTGCCTAAAGATTACAGAAAAGGCTGTTTATTCCCACACTTTTCTCTTTACCAAATTCTGCCTTTTTTCCTGTCTTCCCACTGGAAACTGCGGAGAGGCCCTCGTAATCATTTATTTGCCATCACATTTGTACTTATGTAACCGCGAATCATTTCCAAACCAGCATGTCGTTCATTTTTTTCAAGATTGTGGATTTAACTGTGTGGTGAGAAGTACTTCCTAAGAATCTTTCCACTTGATTACAGGGCATAAATGGGAGTAGATTGAATCTAGCTAGCGTAGAGACAGAGTTAACTAAGATGATTTCCTTAAAGCTATCATATTGCACATCATTAGGGATTCTTAATCCTAGCCCTGAAGACTCTCTGGATTGCATGTTTGGGCACTAAAACTCTGCTCTAAAATGTTTTATTCAACATTTAACTCGTCTGCTAACCATGGAAGCCTTGAATAGTTACCTTGTGTTCTGTCCACTACTGCGCACTGTCCAGCAGGTCCTGGACTGTTAAAGTGCAGTAAAAGAGGGACATGTCAACCCAGACAGGATCTGCAGCCCTTCAGAGGAGGTGGAGAGGAACATATCACCCACACCTCCTAAATGTGCCCGTTCCTCAGAAGACTGTCAGGAATAGCCTGCTATCTGGAGTAGTTTGCAGACCTTGGCACAGGTGCCTCATCTTATCAGTGGCTGTTGCCGTCACAGACGTCTGGGTCTGGGCCAGAATGTCGTTGAACATCTCTGATGAAAGGCCAAAAAATGGAGATCCATTCACACTGTCAGTGACACACTTCAACGGTGGAACATCTGCTCGGTAACAGAACAAGAATGTCTACAAGTGATTGGCTGGCACATGGCAGCAAGAACCAATGGGACGCATTGGGTGTGACCTTAGTGTTGTAGGTGAGGCTCGGCATACCTGTTTCAAATGAAAAGCAGTCAGTTCCACACCTTACATTCCCAGGGAGACTTTCAACTTCTGCCCTAGTTATAGGCAGATTTATGGTTTGGTCATGTTTTGTTGAGAATGGTTGACTTGTACAGCACATTCTTGTCAGAGCACACACTCATATACAAGGCTTACCTTAAACTATCTCAAACTCATGTTTGGTTTATCAGGAGGCGAAAGGTTGAGGCAAGAAGCATACATTTTCAAAAGGTGATGAAAGAGGCTGAAGCCAGCACGTGCATGCCAATTTCTCTCCCAATACTGCATCTTCTGTAGGGGACATACAGAATGAACATGTGGAACTAATCCTCTCATATTAGCATCCCCTCTCTCTCTCTGTCTTTCTCTCTCCCTCTCTCTCTCTCTCACACACACACACACACACACACATACACACACACACGCACACACACACGCACACTGTCTCTTTCAGTGGTACCATTCAGAGCTCCCTCAGTGGCGCATTAGCTCTCCCTGGTCGTCAATTCTGGGATCGGATTACCCACAACCCCTCAGGGCCCTTGGAAACAGTGCTGGGTCTAATTTTCATTTCTGATAAAGCCTCAGGTTGCTTAGCGTAGGACACCAGTCTGACCTTGAAGTGAACACGCAGTGCAGTAAGCATTTCTTCAGGAGCATTAGAGAGAGTACCGCAAAGCACCCATCGACCAGCCCACTCAACACTCCCTTAATCAACTGCACATGAATCTCATCTTTTTGAGGATGACACAAATGGTCAGATGTTTAGCTGATGTGGAGACCAGTAGTCTAAGAAGAGCTTTCCTTGAGTGAACTGTGCATATGGAATCCATGTAGGAACAGTTTACTTAGAGTGAGAATGATCCGGGTGTCACAAGTTCAAATATGGTCTGATAGTTCTAATACATAGTTCTCTCACTTCCTTTGTGTGAGTGCATTTGTGTTGGCATGTGTATTTAATAAGGTTGCTTCTCTCAGTATAAATTGCGCTTGCATTTAACCTTTTTTTATCCAGCAAACAGAATTCTCTATTCAGCTTAGCTAGCTTTAATGTCTCACTTCTGCCAATTCAACTTTACACTTCTTAGTAGCAGCGTGCCGTACAAAGTTGGAGTAGACTTCACTCTTTTCCTTTTCCTGGAAATAGTTTGTTACGAAAGCTGATGTTAAGTACAGACACAGTTGCAAAACAGTCTGCCAGAGCACCCGCCTAGAGTACAGATCTCTACCATAGACATGGAGACACACATGTAGCAGTTCACCAGTCCACCAAAGACAGAAGCCTTATGCAACAAAACAGACGAGTAAATGGATTTTTTCCTTTTTCATAATAACTCCTAATTCTGTCCCGACTCTGATCTCTCTCTGTCTCTGTTTCTGTCTCTGTCTCTGTCTCTGTCTCTGTCTCTGACTCTGTCTCTGTCTCTGTTTCTGTCTCTGTCTCTGTCTCTGACTCTGACTCTGTTTCTGTTTCTGTTTCTGTTTCTGTCTCCGTCTCCGTCTCCGTCTCCGTCTCCGTCTCTGTCTCTGTCTCTGTCTCTGTCTCCATCTCCGTCCCTGTCTCTGTCCCTGTCTCTGTCTCCGTCTCCGTCTCCGTCTCCGACTCTGTCCCTGTCTCTGTCTCTGTCTCCATCTCTGTCCCTGTCTCTGTCTCCGTCTCCGTCTCCGTCTCCGTCTCCGTCTCTGACTCTGACTCTGTCCCTGTCTCTGTCCCTGTCTCTGTCTCCGTCTCCGTCTCCGTCTCCGTCTCCGTCTCCGTCTCCGACTCTGTCCCTGTCTCTGTCTCTGTCTCTGTCTCCATCTCTGTCCCTGTCTCTGTCCCTGTCTCTGTCTCCGTCTCCGTCCCTGTCTCTGTCTCTGACTCTGTCCCTGTCTCTGTCCCTGTCTCCGTCTCCGTCTCCGACTCTGTCCCTGTCTCTGTCTCTGTCTCCGTCTCTGTCTCTGTCTCTGTCTCTGACTCTGTCCCTGTCTCTGTCCCTGTCTCTGTCCCTGTCTCTGTCTCCGTCTCCGTCTCCGTCTCCGTCTCTGTCTCTGACTCTGTCCCTGTCTCTGTCCCTGTCTCCGTCTCTGTCTCCGTCTCCGACTCTGTCCCTGTCTCTGTCTCTGTCTCTGTCTCTGTCTCCGTCTCTGTCTCTGTCTCTGTCTCTGTCTCTGTCTCTGACTCTGTCCCTGTCTCTGTCCCTGTCTCCGTCTCCGTCTCCGTCTCCGACTCTGTCCCTGTCTCTGTCTCTGTCTCTGTCTCCGTCTCCGTCTCCGTCTCCGACTCTGTCTCTGTCTCTGTCCCTGTCTCTGTCTCCGTCTCCGTCTCCGTCTCCGTCTCTGTCTCTGACTCTGACTCTGACTCTGTCCCTGTCTCTGTCTCTGTCTCTGTCTCTGTCTCTGTCTCTGTCTCTGTCTCCATCTCTGTCTCTGTCTCTGTCTCTGACTCTGTCTCTGTCTCCGTCTCTGTCTCTGTCTGTCTCTCTCCAGCCAATTTTTTCTGGTACCAGTATATTAAATACCCTACATATGTTGTGGTCTATGTTGAGAGTTAAGGTGGATGTAGATAGCGCTGTGAAGTTAGCTGTAAAAGAGAGTTATTTCTTATTTCCACTCATTTCTCATTAAGTCTCTTGTATAGAGAAAGAATCAGGGAACAGGGAGGAGGAAAGATCCACATGATGCAGACTGGACCAGTGCATTCATGCATGTCACAATCAGAGTGTGAGTTGTGGTGCAGGAAGATGGAGAGTGGCACTGAATTATTCACTCACACGCACGCGCACGCGCACACACACACACACACACACACACACACATTTCAGTCACTTACACTAGCTACAGACATGGCTCGCATCCTGTAAATACAACAAATACGTATACAGTCACTTGAATTCAACAGCATTTACTTTTTCTACAAACAGCCAAACAGATCTGCATACATGCAAAAAACACAGACACACAGCTTCTCTAACCTCATTCACAGTACAATGATGAGTGAATGTGATGGTCCCAGTTTTACACTGTAGCACTTTTCACTCCTCTATGTGCATGTTTTCCTCAAAAGGACAACGACACAACTGTGCTGTTGTGTCAAAACATCTCACATGCCTCAGTGGGCAAGAATGCTTTTGTCTGCACACTGTTTGTTTGTGTGTGTGTGTGTGTGTGTGTGTGTGTGTCTGTGTGTGTGTGTAAAATGCTCACCAGGAAAAATAGCATCTCCATGAGACTGCTCTCATTCTATAATCACATCATGTTCATCACTAACCAATGAACAAAGACCTACTTTCCATCTACCAAAATCTGTCTGAAAACTCAACACCGGCGACACTAGGCAGGCACTCAAAAATGACCAGAGATGAGTTCAGAGAAGTTGCACAATTCTAAAGCAGTAATTTTGATATCACAATCAGTTCTCCACTCTCAGAGCCAGGAGATTTACATAATCACAAAGATATGACGTGTCCTACATTTCACAATTCTAAAGATCTGAGATATCTTAGGTGTGTGGATGTGTCTGTGTGCATGCGTGTGCGTGTGTATGTGTGTATGTGTGTATGTGTGTGTGTTACGCAGGGGTAATAGCACTTACTATCTGGCTAAAGGTCTACCCCTCTACACACTCACACACACACATTACCTCTGCCCTATGCACAACATCCACTCCCCAAAATACACACACATAGACACATATAGACATATTTAATTGACAGGGAATGTCAGACAGTGAAGACAGACTGCTCTCAGACAGTGACCTGGTTTCTGTGAGTGTGTGTGTGTGTGTGTGTGTGTGTGTGTATACATGTCTGCATGTGTTTGTGAAAGTGGGGAGCCAGGCTTGCATTTATAACAATGTGAGTGTTTGGGCAGAGCATCCTGCTCACACACACACACACACACACACGCACACACACAAAAAAAAAACAATGATCTGAAAACACACAGAGGAGTCTGTCCTGTGTCCTCTAAATTTATCTGTGTCTATGAACATACATTAATACATTAGTATGAATAAATATTAAAGAAACAATTTAAATAAAAATACATTAAAATAAAGAACTAAAGCAGGCCCCAGAAATAAAAAGTGCAATTACATATAAACATATGACATTATCTGGAGGTTCAATGTAACTTTAGACAGTACAACTGAATTTCTCTTGCGGACAAATGAATGAGAGAAGAGAAAGAACAGGCAGAAATGAATTTTGAAAAAGTGCAAGATAATGCCAAGCTACACATTCTTAAGTCTCACTGTCTTTCTGTATTTTGGGATTACAGTTGAAGACGGTCTCATGCGGTCGTGAAGCTAATCAACCACATGGCCAATGGGAGGGATGTAACAGAGTGACAACACAGCTGTACCAACCTGCAAGTCTTCCTTTTTTTTCCTCCCTCACAGAAAAGTCATTTCTTTCCTGTATTATTATACACAAATGCAGCAGTAACATTTATATGGACCATAAAAAAACAGGTCCTCAATAAATTAAAAAGACTGTCTAATAAAATTACTTTCAATTCATATGGAGATTCTTTAGTGAACATTTATCAGTTATGCATTGGTCACATACCTCCGTGTCTCAGAATGATAACTGAATATTGATTGTTATGTTAATTCATGTTCGCTTACAGAGGATGGATATATTAGAGGATGGATGCATTAGGAGATGGATTAAAAGCCGTCCTTTTCTGGGTTTCACTTCAGCTTGGCTGCAAAAAAGGAAATTGATTATATGGAAAGGGGATTATTCAAAAAGAACGTAACACACTACATCAAAGCCACAATACAGACAGAAAGACATTTAGTTCAAGATACAATTTTCTCCCTTATGTATCAGGATCTCTCTCTGTGTCACACACACACACACATTAAACATTGTGTGTGTGTGTGTGTGTGTGTGTGTGTGTGTGTGTGTGTGTGTGTGTGTGTGTGTGTGTGTGTGTGAGCTGGCACTCTCCTCACTTCTCCCCACAGAAGCCAAGGACAGAGAAAAGTCTTAGGCAGATAATGGAATGAGATCAATGCCATCCATACATTTATTTACTGCACATTCAAGCAGGAGACATTCATGCAGTGACTCACGGGACATAGCCCTTAAATTATGAAGAGGTCTGTGTAGGCCTCTCTGTCCATCCTCAGGCACAAATGTACAGTCAGACAGGCTTATACATCTTCACTGAGCATATGCTTGTCTTGGCACAGTCTTTGTGGAATCTGCTTTTAAATGTATTGAATGGGTTATGTTCCCCCATCTCTGGTCAATATACATAGTAATGGGGACAAAAGAAGACAGAGTGCCCCCTCATCTCTCTCTCTCTCTCTCTCTCTGTGTGTGTCTCTGTCTCTTTCTCTGGCTCATTTCATTTTGCTACTTTGATGAAGGTGCTCAGAGAGCAGCAGGGAAATCAAACACAGGACACATAACAAAAACCCTGAAGTCAGACACAAGCTCATCAGAGTGACTATAACCACAAGAGATCACAGTGTGTGTGTGTGTGTGTGCGTGTGTGTGTGTGTGTGTGTGTGTGTGTGTGTTATGCTCACTGACTTTCCTGGACAGGCTGTTAGGCTTATGTTTGGCCTCACAGGACAGTGCTCAGACAAGCATACTGGGCCCATCTGTACTTTGCCCCCCCCCCCTCTCTCTCTCTTACTCTCTCTCATTGCTCATTCACTCTCTATCTTTCTCATTGCCCATTCTCTCTCTCTCTCTCTCTCTCTCTCTCTCTCTCTCCCTCTCTCTCTCTCCAGGTGGTCTGGCACCTTGTGCTTTCGGTGCATACATTACTGTTGCCTTGGATCGAGAGGCCCGGCTGTGACCTTCAGACGCCCTTTGGTAACCATGACAACGCAGGCTCGGCGTGGTGTTGCCTGGTGCATTAGCATAAGCAGTAGATGGTCTCCCTTGTCTTTCTCCCTCCCTCGCTCTTTCTCATCTGTGCTCATTGATTTTGTGTCCTGCCTTTATTCAAATAGGTCCCCTCCATTAAAAACCCAGACTCCCTGCTTCACAATAATAGTCTTTTGAAATGGAGCCAGAGAGAGCATAGGGATGGGGGTGCAGGGTGTAAGAGGGAAAGAGAGAGAGAGTAAGGGTGAGAGAGACTGGGTAGGCATTGATAGAAAGAGTGGGGATTACAGTAATGCCAAAATACAAAGGCTCCAATTATTGTCCTTGGCTGCTTGTTCAATCTAAACAAATTCTCTCTGATGGAGAAGAGCCCAGAACATCAGAATTTCAATAACTGCCGTCTCTTCTCTGTGTCACTAAAACACAACCAGTGCAGTTGTGGTTTCAACTTGTCACACAGTTGCACTGCACCCCTCAGCTTATATAGTTCTCTCCTACGGTCTAATTATGTTGCTTAAAAAATGAATGATGAATGCTGTTTTCTGATAATATATTGGTCATTCTGTATGGTATTGTTTAGTGTTGTGATGATGTATAATATGTATAACATTAACAGTAATAACATTATCTTTTGGGGAAAAAAGTGTATATCAGCAAATGATATATAACCATACACAGACACACATGCTCACCCAGTCTTTAATGTATCCACTCTGCTTCAGTTCTCATGAGATATGAGGTTCTGCCCAAAAGGGCTTTAGAGTGTCATGCCCTTGAAATGCAATTTAGACTCTCTATTTCTCTCTTTCTCTCTCTTTATCTCTCTTTCTCTCTCTCTATCTGTCTCTCCCTCTCTCTCTATCTCTTCCTCTCTCTCTCTCTGTGAGACGGTGAGACTTTGCACTACCAATCCACAAAATGTTCCCCACCTCCTACGGGTGTACTGTATGTGAGGCACGAATGAAAGAAAGAAAAGAAAGAAAGAATGAATGTCATCAGCCTCTTTTCATGTGCACAGCACCACAGCAGTCCAAACACAGTCACATCCTGGCATTTTGGGCAGGCTTTTGTCCGCCCGCACTGCCACTGTGTGCCAGAGATAAAAGGCATCCTCCAACACACACACACACACACACACACACACACACACACACAAACACAGACACACACACAAACACAGACACACAAGCGCAGAAAGCAACCTTATGCCAAAGGAGAGTGCTTCAAAAGAGCATCAGAGTAGAGGAAAGAAATAAAGAGCGAGAGGCGGGAGCTAATGTGAGTCCATTTGTGTGTGTGTGTGTGTGTGTGGCTGTGAGCAGAGCGCAGGTGTGACAGACACCCCCACCCCATGGGACACATGCATTGGCTTCAGTCTCTAAAACAGCAGACAGGAAAGCTAGACAGCTCCACAGAACAATGCAGTCACACACACACACACACACACACACACACGTACAGACGGCCTCTGCTGAAAATGATCGATCTTGTTTTTGCCTAAAGATTTTGCAGCATTTTCAGCATGCTACAAGAATTACTGAGCCAGTTCCTCAGTGTTTCTCCAAGGCAAGAAATAAAACACAGAGTTTTCTCTATGCAAATCAGCAGGGATAAATCTGCAATGGGAAAAGTCTGGAGGTACAGTATGCCACACTGAGAGAGAGCATTACTGTGTGTGTGTGTGTGTGTGTGTGTGTGTGTGTGTGTGTATGTATGTGTGTGTGTGTGTGTGTGTGTGCATGTGTATGTCTTGTGAGTCTGTGTTGCTCATGACAGAGCTACTTTATGGCCATTAACACACTCTACACACTCTATACCGTACATCATGTGTTTCTTCATATCTGTTACATAACTGTTCATATAAATCCTTCCCACTCACACTGGGACATCAAACATTGTATGTACTGAGAAGCACACACACACATTTTTCTGAGCCACATGTGTTAAATACATACAGAGCCCACATGCTTTATTTTAGAGTACTGCAGTTTGCTTAGGGCACATCTGGCCTGGCAGCATAAATAACAGTTACACAAACACCACTTCAATGGCACACAATCACAGACACTCTGTCTCTCTTTCTTTCTTTCTTTCTTTCTTTCTTTCTTTCTTTCTTTCTTTCTTTCTTTCTTTCTTTCTCTCTCAATTTCTCTCTCTCTCTCGCTCTCTCTCTCTCTCACACACACACACACACACACACAAACACACCCTCAGAATCAATATAGCATACGTACTGACAGACTCACAGACTCACAGACTCACAGAGCGTGGTTTCATATGCTGTGTACTGACGGACAGACATTGCGTGTAGATTGCATGTGAAAGCATGTCTATCAATGACAACACAGATCAGATGTGTCGATGTGATGACAGGGAAGGGTGTGGGCATTTAACAGGAACTCTGATGCAATAACCAGTCAGTATGAATTACAAAGGTCACAGAAATTAGTTCTTGTGTCTGTGTGAGGGTGTGTGTGTGTGTGTGTGTTTATGTATTTGTGCGTGTTTGCGGGACTGGGCGTGGGTGGTGCTTGGATTGTTGCAGTGTATGAAACAAATGTCCCCATGACAATATGAAATTCCCCAAAAATTAAAAATCACCATGATTTCTTGACAAACCATATGGCTATCATCAAAACAAAAATTGTGGCCATAATTCTTTGTTCTTTAGTTAAAATACACATTAAGTGGAAAATCCCCACTCAGATATAGAGCGAAATGCGTGTGTATCCTTGGCCGACAGTCCTTAGAACAATCACAGCAATTAAGCCATGAACAACAGTGACATGTGGAGTGTCCTCTATAATATGTGTATCCACCTTCCCACCCATTCAACGCACACACACACACACACACACACACACACGCACACATACACGTATACAGAGATAAAATCAAGAATGCTCACATAGTCACCTGTGGTAGTATGTTCATCTCTGTCTGTATGGATGTCTCAGCAGCTTGGCTGTAGAAAGTTTTTAGATACACAAACTTTCACACTCTATACACACAGGCACACACTAAAAGAAATGGCTGATACTCATCACTGACCATAACCAAAGTGCGAGCTGCTGTAAAACTATAAAAACACACAATGAAGCCCCCTTGCCACCCCCCCCCCCCCCTCTCTCTCTCTCTGGGGTATTAAGTTGGTTGTTCTGTGGAAAAAGAAATGTATTAGTGACATCTGTATATTGTCAAGACAATTGCACACATGAGATATAGGACATGCTCTCACAGACAACCATAACTCATACCAACACACTACACACTCCCCTCACCTACACACACGCACACATTCACACATGCTCACACAGACACACACACACGGAGACACACACACACGCGCGCGCACATGTGCTCACACCCGCTCACATACACACACACAGACACACACACACACGCACACGCACACGCACACACACACAAACATACACACGTCATCATGACCTCAGGTAGAAGTGTAGAAGTGTAATAATGGTAAAATATTTTATGACACATGACACTTTCTCACACACACATGCATGCTTTTGGAGTCAACATGCCCTTCACTTAAATGCAAAACCTTGATTCATATGGGTGTAATGCTGTGAAAGTCATGACTAACTCCATTGTATTGCAAAGGGGAAATGTTCTATTTGTCTTGTCTATGAGTCAGTGAGTGTTTGCAGTCTTATTTAGTTCTAAGGATGGTGTATGTGTGTGTGTGTGTGTGTGTGTGTGTGTGTGTGTGTGTGTGTGTGTGTCTGTATCTGTGTGTGTCATATGCTTCACAAGCAATGTGTGCCTGTGCTGCTGTAGTGTGATTATTTAGCAGAGAGTGGTCTGTTACCTCTGGTGGTTCTTCTTGGTTGTCCTTGCCAACCTTCAGCAGGTATCAGTGACAATACAACACCTCACACCCTCCTACTGTAAAACTGTTACAATAGCTCTCTCTCTCTCTCCCCTCTATCATACACACACACACACATACCTCTATGTCCCTCCAAGCTCACGTGCTGTAATTTTCCTTTATCTCCCTCACTCACTTTCCCCCTCTGACACATTAGACCAGCATGGACCAAAAGAGGCAGTGAGAAACGTGACACACTAACATGTTCACTGCCTGAAGCTAAAATGTATGCATAACCCTCACATACTGAATGCCAGCCGAGACAACCGTGCCAGAGCATGACAAAAATGGGAATAATTGGTGATAATCATCTCCGTTTCTGGCCACACAGCCCTCTGGGGAGATAAGCACTGTCTTGTTGTGTTCTGTTAAGTAATATGTGACTGTCTTTAGAATTCAGAAAGGCAAAGCTCATGAATTATAAACTCTCTAAAGCAAATTGCTCAGTCTAAGAGTTCCCACATATTCCGCCGCACAAATAAACACATGCCTACACGAACCAACAGTACGTTTGAATGCTTTTTTGTGCTTCTTTGTTGGGTCTGCAACTGGCACAGAATTTGTACATGTCTGTTGTTATTTGTTATTTGACTGAGTGAGTGAGTGAGTGAGTGAGTGAGTGAGTGAGTGAGTGAGTGTGTGAGTGAGTGAGTGAGTGAGTGAGTGTGAGTGAGTGAGTGTGTGAGTGAGTGAGTGAGTGAGTGAGTGTGTGAGTGAGTGAGTGAGTGAGTGAGTGAGTGAAAGTACTATGTGTCCATGTATGGTGAGGTTTAACATGTCAGGAGAGAAGACAATGGGCATGGGGAATTAGGCCTGAAGGAAGAAGGTGTAGGGTATTCTGGGAAGAGTATAAATAGCAGATCACATATCAACTGTCAGACAGCCCTGAAGTCACAGGTCAGGGAGGTACTACAGAGCACAAGGAAAAGAGAGAGTTTGAGCATCAAGTATCCCACAGATAAAGAACTCTAACACACTCACTCACTCACTCACTCACACACACACACACACACTCACACAGGAAAAACCCCTGGGAGTACTCTGATTAGGTAGTGTTCCAGGAAGATAGAGGCAGAGTAGGGAGAAGACTTACCCCCTTTTGTCTGTGTAAAAGGTTTCACGGGTGTTACCATGGTAACAGGGTAAAAGGACAACATAACAGTTTTTCTGTCATTGCGGGTTTTTATTATTACTCTCTCACATGAAAAGGAACACCTCACTCTCAGCACTTCTCCTCACCTTTTGCTGTTTTCATCTGCTCTCTCTCGCTCTCTCTCTCTCTCTCTCTCTCTCTCTCTGTATGAAAACGTATTTATTTATTTATTTATTTATGTTTATATGTATTTCTATGTGAATTGTAGTAACAGCAGCAGCAGTGACAGCAGAGACAGAGACAGAGAAACAGAGAGATGTGAGAACACAGAGAACACAGAGAAAGTGAGAGAAGTGAGAGAGAGATGTAAAAATAGAAAGAGGGAGTACACAGTTAAATGATGTAAGTGTCCACTGTCAGGTCTAATGCTGTTAGACTCCTCTAATGACGGGCCATTGAGCAGTAACATAATGTCTTCTTCATTCAACCTGATGTACAGGGCACGGTAAATGTGATGCTCTTCTCTGCTCTCTTCAGGGAGAGATGTGACACATGAGCTTTTTTACAAGGACAGCTGAGGAGTGTGTTATTGAAATGCTAAAAGGAGCTTCAGCTGAGGTTTCACTGAGCCTGGATTGTGCAACAAGCTATTCATCACTTAATGTGTACGTGTGTGTGAGTGAGAAAGGGAAACAATGTCCATGAGGTGATTTTTGCACTCATCATGTGTAAGCATGAGAAAATATTTCCATTTTTTATCTCTACATACCTTAAATATATCAATATGATCCTCTTGACAGTGCATTTAGGCTGTGTGTGTGTGTGTGTGTGTGTGTGTGTGTGTGTGTGTGTGTGTGCGTGCGCGCGCGTATGGGTGTGTGTGTGCATGTGTATCAGGGTGTACTTCACTTAGGTCACCTACCTGACGGACAGACACAGCAGGGGACTCCGACCCCTAACTCTCTCTCCAGGGTGAGAGAGAGAGAGAGAGAGACAGTGAGCGAGAGAGAGACAGAGACAGAGAAACAGAGAGAAACAGCTAGAGAGAGAGAGAAACAGAGGGAGAGATAGAGAGAGAGATAGCAAGTGAGAGAGAGACAGTGATCGAGAGAGAGAGAGAGAAAGAGAAAGAGAGAGATACCTTTATCAATATACTCATTTTTCCTTTCTATAAAGCCATGATGATAAATAGTATTTCAAATGGATAATATTTGAAAGACTCTTCTTTGTTTGTTTATTGATTTGCTTGTTTGCTTATCCATATATAACCAGTAATGGAACCATTTCAAAAGGAAAAAATTTAAAACACTCAAGCACAAATCTGATTTTCTACTTCTCAGAATTCTCCTCTAAAGCAGCAATTTATTCATGAGTTCATTTAGTGAACATTAGTAAACAATTATCAAACATTTGTTACCTCTGTATACTTTACCTCTGTATACTTTGTGTGTGTGTGTGTGTGTGTGCGCGCGCGCATGCGTGTGTGTGTGTGCGGTGTGTAAAGCAAAATTGATTTTTGATTACAGCAAAGTGCAGGGATTTTTTAGACAACAAAATGTACTGCTGTTTTATTACACTGGGGCATCATTTCTGGACCTATAGTCTCATAGGGCGATGTCTTTACTGTGCTAAGGGTTAGAGGAATGTTAGGGGAATAACGCTGGCTTAGTATTATGGGATGTGAGTTAACAAAAACAGAGATCGTTGTGTGCACCATTATACTCGGGGGGAAAAAAAAACCTTAACCTTCCTGAAAGATAGAAAGTAAAAGAAAAAACTAACTATCACCTAATGGGAGACAGACCATTCTACCAAAAAGTGAAACATTAACTGATTAACTGTAGACATTTTGCAAAGAGATCTCTCTAACTGCCTCTTCTCTCCATCTCTCTCTTTCTCTCTGTGAGTCACTGCCACCTTTTCTGTGTATTCTGTCTTCTGTGTAACATACAGTAGCTTTGCATTTCTGTCATTTCCAGTATAGATACACACACACAAACTCAACCTAAACCCAATTTCTGGTTATTGTCTAGGCATGCCTGATGACTTGGTTTGTTTGGTTGTTTTTGTTTACCCTTCCAGTAAAGTCTTTGCCTGCTTTTAACCTCCATAAGTACTGATTTACTGGGAAACCACACTGTCATTAACAGGGGAAAAAAAGACCTCAATCTGTATTTCTGTCTCTTACATCTGCATTGCACCAGCCTCTGACAATCCCAAAAACATACAGCCATTGCCCCTTGTCATCAATCTCACATACAACAGAAACTTCACTTGAGAAACTCACGGTCAGTGAAGACTGTTCCAAGGGCCTTGGCTAAAAAAAATGTTTATAATCAAATTTAGCTGGGGAAAAATTTGGAAAGTAAATATTGACAGATATTTTGAAATGTGGTATCCTAAATATGAAAAGGGCTTTTCTCAGTTTCCTCAAACACAAACCAAAAAAACAAGGACCTCTGACTATCCCTGACCTGACAATGTTTTATCATTTCAGAATTGTTTGGCAGGCAGAAAAACTGAAGGCAAAATGGTTGATTATCAGATAACTGAAATACAAGTTCCCAGCATTCCATCTCAGTATCTCAGAGTCACTTAAAATACTTATCCCGTATGGAGAGTGGGTTATCTGCAGACTGCGGCAATGAAGTGCTCTGTGTGTGTGTGTATTTGTGTGTGTGTGTGTGTGTGTGAGAGAGAGAGAGAGAGAGAGAGTGAGAGAGAGAGAGAGAGAAAAGAGAAAGACAGAGAATGGAGGCTCCATTTCTAAGGCAAAGCAAACAGCTGTTCTCACCAGAGAGAGACAAGGCCAAGCTGACAGTCATTCACACCTGTTGTAAAAGAAGCACAACCATACACACAGACACACAGACACACACACACACTCTCAAATGCTAGTCATGTCTTAAAATCCAAGTCTTTCTAGTGGGAATGATTTTGCAATACCCAGGTAGTGCCAAGTTTTCTCTACAATATTTCTAGACAAATAAGTGATTCTGATGATATGACTTCTTGTTTTGCAATTTAATTTAATAATAAGTTAATAAAAACTTGTTAAATACTTCGGGTTTTACAAAATATTTCTCTGAAAAAGTTCTTCAGAGTTGACAACAATGACAGAAATATCTTTTTTGCTTCACAAGTCTGTCTTCAATAAATATTCTGTTTTTTCCATAATAAGCCCTTAACTATAGCCACAGAGCTGGGCCCCCTAACACATAATTTACTGGGATATTTTTGATATGTATTTGAGGAAATATCTATTACTCTCAATATGTCTCTACAGTGAGAGCAACAGAACAGAAAAGTGAAAAAGCCACACAGCTCAGGGGGAATTCACAGGCATACTATACAAATGTCACGTCTCTGCTCACCTAGAGAGACAAGGAAACAGAGAGAGAGAGAGAGAGAGAGAAAGAGTCTAATACTTTCTGTCGACGAGAATGAAACACTAAACAAAATTAAACAAGAGTGGTAAAATAGTAATTTTTGGCTACTACAGATTATGTATGGATAGAAAGACTAAGATGAATGCAAAGAAAGATAGAGTCCAAATAGAGAGCTTTCATTACAACAGGTGTGACGCTGAAGAAAATCCCTGAAGCAGAATTTCCATTCTATCATTGCCCCTCCTCCCGGTCTGTCTCTCTGTCCCTGTCCCTGTCACGCTGGTTCACCTCTCCTTCTTCCCCATGTGCCCTCCAGCTGCCGCCGTTCTTATTATCACATCAAAGATCAGCTAAAACTTCACAGAGACGACAGGAGAGGAGAGGAAGCTCCATATCTTGAAGAGGGACTTGAAGAGGGGGGTTCGTTTTTTACCTCTCGCCCCTCCTCATCCTGTCCAACATTGTATGTGCCATCTGGCCTTCGACGTGGCCTCTTCCCCCTCACCCCCCTCTGTCGTGATGTATGTAAGACACATTCATTCTCTGCATTGTAACAGAGCACTGACAAAGGACCAGTAGCCTACCTTCAATTCAACTGGTGTCATTGCCCACACACAATGCACAAACAGACCTACACACATAAACCTACACAAACACTTCAGAAAATACACAGGCTAACATATACACACACTCCTGACTAATATACAAGAACTATCCCACCTCTCCTCTTGTAAAACACCACAAGACAAAAGCCTTGACAAAAAAAACAAGCTGACACAAAGAACGACCTTTGAAAAGCACCCTATGGGGGGAATTCAGATATCTGCTTCCTTCTGTGAAACACATTTCCCCTCCTTAACCATTAATGACATTTCTCCTGTTTACCTCTCATTTTGAGGAACTCTTCCGTTCTTGAGAAAATTCCGGCTCTTACAGTAGCACTGCCTGTTAAAGTGTCATGTCTGTAACATTTGGGATTGAACTCTGTGGATGATACAGGTTAACGTGTCACTACAGAACACAGGAACTGTGAAAGTTTCTCAGACGACTGGCACTGGTCAGCAAAGACACAAATAGACATGAGCATATGCTCTTCCGGAAAGCTCTGATCCTTCAAAAGCCTTCTCTCTTTCCTAGTCCCTCTCCAGTTAACATGAACATGTCTGGTGTAAGCTCAGGATGGCCTGGATTTCTCGATAGGAGCATCTGTCAATCAACAACCGAGTTCAGTCTGCCCTACAACCCCCCCCCCCCCCACACACACACACACACACACGTAAACACAGTTACTGTCAGTGAGTACTGTGAAGTGCTGACGTGTGAGAGAACAGGGTAGTGTGCTGTGTGCTTGCATGTGTATGAAAGAGAGAGAGAGAGAAAGACAGAGGGGGGAGAGAGAGAGAGAGAGAGAGAGAGAGAGAGAGAGAGAGAGAAAGATGGGGAGACAGTCTCTGTCATCTATGTGGTGGTAGCTGATAGTGTGTGTAAATGCAATAAATCTGTTAAGAGGTGGGCGTGTGATACTTTACATGTACTCTCCTGTAGACACATACCAACAAGAGCAACTCGTCATATTATATCACAGCCACACAGAAGTAGGCCAAGCACTCCCTGCTATAATCACATGCCTAACTTAAATCAGCTCAAACTGTCTCAAACAAAACAAGACATCAGGCCAGACTGGACAGTTTACTGCTCAGGGCACTGACCTCTACCACCTGTACCAGTGTGTGTGTGTGTGTGTGTGTGTGTGTATGTGTGTGTGTGTGTGAGGCGAGGCGAGGAGAGGAGAGGAGATGAGAGGAGAGGAGAGGAGAGGAGAGGAGAGGAGAGGAGAGGAGAGGAGAGGAGAGGAGAGGAGAGGAGAGGAGAGGAGAGGGACTGACGCTGTCCTTATGAGATGAAATCAGGAATCTTTCTGTGGGAGATTTATGAGTGCCGCAGCAGCGCTGTCAGTCTCAGAAGTAGGCCAATAAGAAGCAGAAGGCTGTGGAATGCTGCAGCAGCTGCCTGGGGTTAGAGCCCATAAGCATGAGGACACGGCCCACTGCTGACTACACACACACACAGCAGACATGAGGACAGAGCTCACTGCTCACCATGCATGTACACACACACATACACACACACACATACACACACACACACACACACACACACACACACACACAGCACACATGAGGACAGAGCTCTCTGCTTACCATGCATGTACACACACACACACACAAAGACTCACTGCTGACTGAACACACACATGTACAAACAGGTGGACATGGCCTATGGCTACAAACATACAGTCTGCTGCTCACTAAACCAACCAAAACACTGATCACCACACTCTCACACTCCTTATCACACTGTCAGTAACAAACCAGAATCCTCTTTCAAGCATGTAAGACATCCTGTTGATCTCTCTCACACATAGAGATACCACACACTGTCACACTTGGACTGAACCAAAAAAACAACACCAAAAAAAAACCATTAAACCAAAAGCAAGCAAGAATTGCTGACACACACACACACACACACACACGCATACACACACTGGAGTGTTTATCCTCTGCTCATAACATGATATTTTTTGACCAAAAGACTGTGTTATGACCACCTGCCATTAAGGTATAACAAGCCCAAATTCCACTGAAACAGCAGTTTTAATTGGTTGGTTTGGATCAATGATTAACCAATCAGCATTGTTAATCAGTGATAAGACAGCCTTGCTTATTCAGGCCAAGGCTATTTGTGACAGTCAGGTGGTTGTCAGTCAAAAGACCAAATCAGTCTTGGCTGGTAGGAAACAAATTCAAAGAAGTGAACTATAAAATATATGATAGAACCAGGGCACAGTGTATGTGACTTAATGTGATTCAATGCGGTCAGAGTTAGACTGATACTCAAGATATCTTACAGCTCTCACTAACACCCAAGCTGCATGCTAAATGTTAAACACTAAATTAAAAATACCCCCTTTACCTACAGTATGGGATCAGTTCTGAGAGACTATCAGCAGGCCTGTCCGAATATGTGTGTGTTTTTTTCCCTTGCCATGGACACTGATTTTAGACTATGCCTCTGTTAGCTCATTGGAGGTGAGGTCAATTAAAGGACATATCAACAATATATAGATTGTACTTATGTTTCTAATCTGAAAATTCACACCAATAAAACAGGAAAGTTGCAATATTGTTTTCTCTCTTTCTCTCTCTCTCTCTCTCTCTCTTTTAAAGCTTTGTCTGTCACTCACAGTCACACACTCTCAGTTACTTCATCCACTTGCCAGGCTCTTTTTATTGTTACATTTCTTCATTCTGTTCTGTCCATTTTATTCTCTCTTTCTCTCTCTCTCTCTCTCTCTCTCTCTCTCTCTCTCATCATCATCACAAGGTTTTGCGGTGTTCTCTTCAACTGAAAACAGGAAACAGCTGAGAAGCTAACTCTCACTTGTTTCTCAGAACATACGTGTACTCTTTGCATGTGCGTGGTTCTTATTTACAGGCAGTGGGCTTTAAATTTAACACATGCTCAGCATCTAAGACTGACAGGCACTCAGGATGCACTGCTCTCTGTCAGAAACTGGAGATATTCATGGGTGATTAAAACATCCTCTCTTCAATATAAGTATATTACAAAGACAGAAACAAAACAACAGGAAATGGCAATATATTTGTGAGGCTGGTATGTAAATTGTAGTGGAGATGATGAACACCAGTGTCAGTTGTCATCTTGATATGTGCCTATAAATGATACCTTTAAGTCATGAACAAAGGAACAAAGGGACCCCATCAACTCATCCAGTTTCACAACTGAATCAAAAGATATCAGCACAACAACATTCAATGATCGTGTAAGCCTGACTTCAAAACAGTGATCATCTGAAAAACTGACAAAAACATCTCCTCAAAGTCCTTATCCCTCATAAAGTAAATACAGAATTTGAAATGGCTGTCGTACAGCAAATAAGCCTTTCCAATGGGAAAGTTTTCCATTGGATGGTGGCCAAACACATCTTCTCTGTCAGACTCTGTGAGACTCAGGGACAGGCTCATTTGTAGCCAATCGTCTTAAGTACACCAGATCCCACGTTTCTAAAGTACTGCATCAACCTATTCATGTGTTGTGTAATTTTCAGCAAATGTTAAAATATTACTGTCTCAGGATGAGTTCAGAAAGCATTTATAAAACACTGAAATGACAGGGCCAGTAAAGAGAAAAGGATCTGTATGAAGGACAAGGAGAAGGAAAGTGAATTTAGTGGAAGAAAAGAACAGGTTAGTTCTGCTCCTTGTTTGGATGACGACTCACAGGTTTAATCATAGATTACACGGGCGACCTTGAGAGAGAGAATGAGAGGGAGAATTTCTTGGCAAGTTTTCACATTTGTCATGGTTTCGGTGCTACATAAGGGTACACTAATCTAATCTTCCATTTAAAGGTCCAGTCACATACCCAACGACTGTCAACAAATGTGTCTGACATCTGGAATACCTCAAAGATGTGATTGACATTATTGTGAAAAGTTTGAGACTTTCATATCTGAGTTTTGATCCTAAAAAGAAAAAGTAAATGGCATTACCATGTACACCTATATTCTCTGCATGTCTCTCTCTCTCTCTCAATGGCTATTCGAAACCTCTCCAGAAATTTTCTTTGGTACAGAGTGAGGCTGCTTCTTGTGATGCCTTAACCTTAAGTACATATTGAATACCTAAACAAGACACTCACACACACACATACACACAGAGTCACTTCAGCCTTCAGGGTTTGAGAATGGATGTGAAATATGATTTCTTACGGAGTGAAGCCCTCAAAGGTTGTACGATTCTTTTATAAGATAAGAGGCAATGTCGCATGATCTGCCCAAATACTGTGTGTGTGTGTGTGTGTGTGTGTGTGTGTGTGTGTGTGTGTTTGTGTGTGTGTGAGTATGCATGGGTAGGTAGGCACCACCTGTTTTACGTGTAAAGAAGCACGTAACCACATGCCTGTGGGTGAGTTGACTACAACAAAGCACCGTGGCTGTAAATGTAACATTGACCCCAAGTGAGTTTTTCACTTGAGCGGAGGATGGGGGAACAGAGCCCTGTCATGACTGCCTTAACTTGGATCCACCTCTGCTGTTTCAGTAAAGGGACAAGAATTCAGCTGTCTCAACAAACAGATGATGGAGAAAAGAGGAACTAGCTCAACCTACACACACAAAAAAATAGACCAGCGGTGCTGTACCCACGACAGAAGGGAATTTTTTTGTCTTTTGTTACTCACTGTGACAGCAGCCTCTCACACAAATACATACATACATACACACACATTGACAGGAAACCCACACACACCAACAATTTGCACACACATGCACATTCAAAACAGGCACTAGCACATACTGAAAAAAAAAAACAAAAACACACACTTTCTGCTATCACAAGCACAGAAAACTAAACCAAGAAAAAGAAGGAGAAAACTTGCATATTTAGCTAAACACACAAAGCTGCACTAAATTACAGACATATACCTACAAAACACACACACACACATACACACACACATGCACACACACATCAACTTATTGTTCTGTACTGAGAGCAACACCTGAGACAGGCTATGAATTAAAACAGAGGAGGAGCTGTAACCGGACCTTTAACCTCTCAAAATACCACCATCTCTCAGACGGACAGATGAAGGATTTGGAAGTAATGAATTGTCAGGAACCAGCAAGGCGGACATCACACAACCGTTATGAATGATAGTTTTAATATAATGTAAATTTCCCATCATTCATCACTATCGCCACACAAATGCTACCTTTAATCACTTTAGATCTGAGAGGTTCAGTGAAGTTTCCACATTGGGCAAAATATACTGATGATCTTACATGTGTTTATTGCTGTTTTTAAATATCCAGGGGCTGGCCACTACTTATGCCCAAGTCATCTACAATAGCACAAAGCTCCCTCTGTATTACAGGCCTTTTCCAGATGTGTGTGGTTGAAACAACATGAGAGGGAGATTACACTCATCCATTAGTATCTGAATGGAAAAGAGCAAATCATGTGGTGCATGCTAGAGCACAACCTAAATCATTTTTTGGTCATCCTCTCTGAGGAGTTCTCATTATATGGGTATTTGTTTCTAACAAAAACACAGATACTCTAGATGAAGAGCAAAGTCCTGTACAAACCAGGGCTCCTCAGAGAATAGGTTCCCTTTCCCTGAACCTAAACCCAATACAGAGTTATGTGTGAGCTACCGTTCACAAAAACGTACACAACTATTTTATTCATGCTAACCATTGAATAAAATCAGATATAACCCAGAGAAATATGATCTGAGAGTATGAGTAACATTGTCTCCACTGCACTGACTCATATGTTCTCTTTAACTGCTCTTTCACTCTCTAAGCCATGTGTTAATGTTTGAAGACTCTAATCTTCTGTTGGATATCTGTCCAATAGAATAACTGCTGTCTTCCCCTCCCCACACGAAACCTGTTCTTCTTGTTCCTTCTATTGTCTCTTCCTTTCTCTTTCTCTTTCTCTCTCTCGCTCTCACAAATACATACACACTATCAAAACTAACTTGTCTTTTGGAGTTGGCTGCTAGGCAACAGAAGAAATGGCAATGCCGGAAGGCTGGCCTTCTTAATCCTCCCTCTTTTCTGTGGAGTCAGCTCTCTCAGATATGCATGTGTGTGTGCACGCGCACGCATGTGTGTGTGTGTGTGTGTGAGAGAGAGTGTGTGTACACACAGGCTCAGCTTTACTCACAATGCTTTGTGTTTGAGTTTCTTGTGTTGTTAGAGAATGGGAGCTATTTTGAGACAGTGAAGGCAAGCAGAGAGAGAATGTGTTGGAAAGTGTGAAAAATGTTCCTGGGTCTTCACTGAGTCCTGAACAAAAATAAAAAGAAACTTTATTCCTAAGTAAATTTAAGAGCAAGGACAGCACTTTTTCGTTTTCTTCACTTATGTGGATACGAACATAGCTAGCTAAGTTTTACATGCCTCACAACAAAAAGCTAAACTACCTGTTCTGTCTACCATTAACGCCACCCCACCTCTCAGCCCACAGCAGATGTTCTTCAGGTCTGGGTTTTGTTCCGCTTCCCCCAGGCTCCCAGTACTCTCAATCTGTTGCCTGTATTTGTCCTAATGACAGACTGATGCTAACACAGCCGTTTCCAAGATAACAATGCCATATTCCTCTAATGACGCTGTTGAAAAGGGAACGGAGCCCAAACGCTGTCTCTGAAGTTCACAGGTTAAATCTCATAAAAGCCTTTAAGCATAAATAAATAATGACTGAGAGAGCCAATTATAACAAAAGTATTCCATCACTCTTCATAGGTTATGCAACCGTTCCTTAAGAACTGTAGGTGTGTGTTTTACCTTTAATCTTAGGAGGCAGCTCAAAGATTATTTCAATAAAAAAAAAGACCAGTTGAGCAGGAAATCATTGCCAAGATAGGAAATCTTTTTATTACAGAGAAAAAAAACCTTTTCTTCCAAAATATAGAAATCTGTACAACTTCCGAATAATCAATTTACATGAACTGTACAAATTTACAGCAGTTCATCAAGACATACCCAAGAAAAAGAAAAGGAACACAAGAAATGATGTACTGACAAAAAAATCACAGGAGAGAGACAGCTTTTCATCTTGGGTAGCTCAGATTTTTTCTGCTTTTTTTTGTTTGTTTTATAAGTAAAAAAGAGAAAAAAAACAAAGGATAAGTCTATCATCAGAGCATGGAAACTGATATTCTATTTATGTATTTATCTTTTTTTTTTTTTTTTTTTTACCAAAAGAGCTTTGGTCCTCGCCAACACTCAACACAAGTGAATTTCATGTTAAAATATGAAATAGCAAAGGAAACAACAGCTAACATGTCAAAAATATCAATTATTGGCACTTTCCATGTGTCATGTACATATTCTACCATATGTAGTACAATTACAATACATTCCTACGAAATGTCGAAACAGCTCTGAAACGTGAAAGTGGCAATAATTTCAAATCATGGATGAAAAAGATTGATGTGACCACAAAACCACTAATTCCCTTCTATTTTTCACATCTTAACACGCCTGCGTGTGGCCTCCCAGAGAAAAGGTTTTCACTGAACATCTGAGGCCTGAGTTTGGCAGTACATTCCTGTCAAGACACTTTGGTGTCTTAATGTCACGTAACTTCAACATTTACATTTTTAGTGCATTTCATGTGCTCTCAACTTCTCAAACTATTTCCAAACACTTTTTTTTCCTCCAAAAAAAGCAAAAGCTAACCAGAAAACCGACATGCTCAATCACTGACAGAACACAAAAGGTTTCAGTATCACAGAATAATAAACACAATGTCAATGCTTCGGTTATTAGGGGGTAATGTCAATATGAAAGTTTAAAATCGCTGTCTGTACGAATTCAGTTAGGCTAGATCTAAAACTTTGGACCACCTGTATCAGAGCACCAGTGTAGTCACACTGGACTGTTAGTTTGAGAGGAGAGTTAAAGATGTAAAGCTGGTGTGTGGCCACTCAGCTGGCGTAAATGGAGTCTCTGCTCTTTAGAGAAATCAGACGGAGCACCAGCAGAGGGGAGGTGGGGAGCAGTGCATCAACAGCCAAGCCCCATGACCCAAGATCCTCTGGGTTAAGGGTTTTAACACACATTTAGTACTAATCAGCATCGCCATGTCCTTAGCACTTTAACAGCTTAGAGCGGCAAACGAGACAGCGTCAGACTGGTTCTCCTTCTCTCTCTTCCTCTAGCTAAAACACACACATACACAGACACTCATACACATTCACCCACAGTAGGTCCTCTGTGTCACCACCCCTTGCCCATAACCTTCACCACCTATCTGAGCTCTTAACTAAGGCTGGATTTAGTGCATTAAAAGCATGCATGTGCTGGTTTGGCTCTCCACCTGACAGGCAGTGGTGTAGGGGGGCCGGGTAGGGGGAAGTGTAGGGGATTCTAGCTGCCCTGGACTGGGGTCCGGCCTCCTTACCTCCTGCCTGGTGGATGGCGGTGGGGTGATATGTGTAACTGTGCACTTTGAGCAGCTCAGAGTGTGTTAGGGTCAGGCTGGGAGTGTCACAACACCTGCCTTTGGGGAGGCGATACAGCCTCAACATCTCCTGAAGAGGGTGAGCACCTTGACGGAGGGTATAGTCTGGTCTGAAGACACATACGTCGTGGTTGAGCCCTGGACCTCCATAAGTGAAAACACGGAGAGAGAGATAAAGAATGAATGGGACGAGGCTCTAACCCTCCTCCACACTCTCTGCCCAGGAGGCCTTAGAAAGAATGACACGGGCCGTTCTGTATAGGTTTGGGTCAGTCTAACGGAGCAGCCAGTATCTCATTGTCTCTATGCAACACTAAATCCAAAAAGATGAATCGGCTAATTCATCTGTGTTCAGTTCTACCTGAACCCACTCCTGCTAAAGACAGTCAAGAATGAACGCTTCTAAACAACTAACACGAGTCCGTAAAGGTTAAAATACCACCGTTACCAACAGAAAAGAACTGGTCTGAAATGTTTTCAAATACAAATGTCTGAAGTTGTTATCTCTGGATAAACAGTTAGTTACAAAATGAGCAGTGAGAAGCTACAAAAACTAGAAAAGCCAAGGGCTGACATAGTTAGGACATTCAAAAGGATGGAATGTGCTGATTTTTGCCTAAAGTGTACATCCCATTTGAAGTGCATTCAAATACTAATTTCTGATATGGGGAAATTAAAGTTAAAATACATACCCCACTTTTCGCAGTGATAGGGATGAGAACTTCAGTCTGACACTTTTCATTCATTACAGAGAAGAGGGGATAAATTTAAATAAACTGATTGTTTTTTCGTATGGTTTTTTTTTTCTTGAATGACATTCACTCAAAGGGATGAAAGCTCCTGTCTAAGCATAAAGCTATATACTTTGTTATGACAGTATTTTTGTATACTTACTGTCCTATGACCCATGACACTTATTTCCAATACACTGCCATTATGCAAACGGATTTGTGAACCTTTCTGTGAAGGTGAGAGAGGTCTCAGAGAACAGCAAAGGTGGACCAGCTCCTTAAAGAGCAAAAAAAACATCCTATGGTCCAAAAAGAGCATAACTTTAGAAAAGAGGCTAGATGCAGTTGTTTACTCAGAGCTGGTACAGCCAGTAACATTCTCTGGACTTCACACACCACCACAGAAACCAGAACTGGTAATTCTTTTTTTTTTCTTTTTTCCATTTTTGTTGTTGTTGTTGTTGTTGTTATTGTTGTTGAGATGAACAAAACATTAGCATCCTGAAATTCCTTTTCGCTGTTAAACGGAGTCATGTTGTCTGTGATGGTGTGACAAAACTAAAAACCTTGTCAACGAAAGTGCTAAGTGAACAGATAACAGATGACAAGACTGGCGGCATGAGGTTACAGACCCGCCCCTTTTCTTGGCAAAGAAGCGAGGCTTCAGGTGGTCATAGCTGCCCCGGGTCCACCCCGCACAGCCCCCCCCCCCAAAAAATAAAGCCTCTCAGATAGATCCGAACACGACAGAAGAGCGAAATTAAACCCATGGGGTTTCCATCACCTAGACGACAGGCCACATCCTCTGTTTTTTTTTCTTTTCTTTTTTTCCTTTTTTTTTTCTTTTTTTCTCTCTTAAAAACGACTTCACTTCTGCACCCTTTAGCTGGACACAGTCATCATGTAGGTCTTGGAGGGGCTGGTTCTGCCAAGCAGCAGTTCCTCCTTGCAGCTGATGTGACTGTCCATCAGTGAGGGCATGGAGGCAGAGCCAGGGGCAGGGTTGCTGGTTGCTGTTGGGACAACTGAGGCAGGATTGCCTGTGGCCCCTGGCTGAGATTCATAGAGCACGCAGATGGAGCCATCCTCCCCAATACGGTAGGACACCTCGAAGGGGTCCACCCAGAGGGTAAGCTCACTGGGGAGCAGCAGGTAGAGCTGCTGGATGGTCAGGCCGATGCGTTGGCCTGCCTGCCATATCAGAGGGTCCATCTTGTGGTTTATACGGATGCAGCGGTAGCCTGAGCCCTTACATGGACGGTCTGGGAACCAGTGATGCTTATATTGCTCTGTCAGGAGAGAGGGAGGAAAGGGAGGACAATGATAAATTATACAGATATACAGGAAGAGATGGTATAAATGAATCATTTCTCAGTAATTGCTCAGGAAAACTGTCAGAACCAAATCAAGGGCATGAAATAGCCTTAATCACATAGCACAAAAAAAGCACATTGTTGTCTTTGTTGTATGAGGGGACAAACGTGTATTTTTCTTCCATACACATTCACTCGTAGAAAAACTGGGAATTTCTGCAAAACGGTCTTTGGTGATACAGAGCGCAAAAATAATCGCAATGCAAAGGCCAAATAGATAAAACTGTTCAAAAGAAAAACTTTTGTCATTCAACCACACCAGTGCATGTATATGCGCTTGTTCGCATATCAGTCGAATGGGGTGGAGGTTGTTAGTCGAGCTGACAAAACAACGGTAGCAATCAGCTGACAAACAATCATTGCTCTACTGACATCGAGGGCTACGTGACTGAGAGAGAGAGAAAAAAAAAGGCGCACGGATTGCACCCCCCCTCCTCTTTGGCGCAACGTCACAAAGTCCTGAACAGGCGACAGAACAAAAACACTACATGGTTGAAATCCCGACTGACCAGCTGGGGTGGGGAGGGAAAGAAGGAGAAGGACCTCATTCCTTAAAGGGACAGCGTCTAATTTAGGACGCAGGCCACACAACCATCGATCGACCACGTAGTCAAGCCACTCCATTTTCGGCGATATCACAACAAACCACACAACAAGGACCAAAGAAGAATAGAATATGCAGAAGGATATCTTTACAGGCGTACAGAAATTCCTCTTCTTTTTCCCTTTTTACCTACTTTTGTTCATTTTAATCCAAGCGGTATCTGCTGGCGAAGTACTCTACGGTTTGGACGGAGAAAAATAAGATGTACGTGACTTTTATTAGGCTAATACGTTTTCACTTGAACAACGAGAATGTTTGTGAAGTATTAATTCTTTATGTGGTGGCTGTGCTTTGTTTCGCGAATTAATTCTTGTTAGGAAAACAAATTAACGCGCTGTTCTTAATTAGAAGTGTCTACACAATGCCAGTTCTCCGTGTTTCCAAGAGCAAGGTACTCTCCATACTTCTCTAAAACAAGAATAAACCCATGTAGTCATCGATGTAAACCCCTGTACAGGACATTAGACGTACTGCTCTCTTTGTAAATGTTTAACTAATCTCGTCCTCAAAACTCCTGAGTGAATGCTTTATTGCTCGATAAAAGAGAACAAATACTTTTACAAGTGATTAAGGGAGTGTTATGAATTGTGTACGTTTGGGAAACAGGTAAACTCCCTTAATATTAGGCCAGTGAGTGTGTACTAAAGCTTTGCAATAAAAATGATGATTTTAACACTGTCTGGTCATCATTCGCGTCAGTGTGTATAAATGGTTACACTCCAAAGACCCGCTCAGGAATTGGTTATCATACAGCTTGTTTTCCTTTATAGGATAACTAAATCGTGTGCAATACGACACAACTGATGGTTTTAATCTGGTTATTTGCACCAAACCTTGCTTCCTGGTGGAACATTCAATAAGCTTGCCAACTGCAGGGAAGACGAAACAGGCAGGTGATCGTGTTTTCGGCAGTTATATTTTGTTGAGAGACGTGTTTCTATTCACTTTCTAGGTTTTCGTACATCGTCCTCAGTCAGTGACAACAAATTGCAAACATGTTCCTCTCTTCCTCCCCCTTATCGACGGCAGCCATTTTCTTCGGAGCCCGTTCTTAGTCTGTTTACAAACACAGCACTACAGGGCAAGTTTTTTTATCAGACTCAATGAAATGAACAGAGCAGATCTCAAACGTCCCAATGCATAAACAAACGCCTAAAACATGACAGCAGCCTTTAACACCTTTGGGGTGGGTGTCTGTATTAGGCTATTACATTGCACTTGCGTCATGTAAGCCTTCATGAGCTCAGTTAAAACGAATCAATGTGCCCCATGTCATGTGAACTTTCTGTTTAGTCGACGCTATTGTGTTGGTAATACGAAAATGTCCTACTTTTGCTCAATATGGATGCTGCTCAAACGGAAGACTACTGAAATGGCTCTCCGAGTCGTTCTGCTTGTATGAAAATTTAATCAGTACGAAATTATGTTCCTTTTATAATAAATGAGCGTTAATTGCAGTCTTCATGTGAATTTGTACATCTCATGAGAAAACTATTGTGGTAAATCAAACACCAAGACCACAGAATATTTATAAAAACATACTCTGTCCTAAATCTCCCTAAACCTTCATCTTTCGACTATGGCAAAATTAAATTTCACAGTTCAGTCTGATTAATATGCCCGTTCTTTAGGCCTACTATAGGTTAACTATTAACAATTTAAACTTAAAACGAAAATATGTTATTGTCCATCATGACTCGGATAGAATTAGCCAGTTGAAATGAACAGGAATAATTTATGGTTACGAGGAGCGGAACACAGTATTTCAGCACCATATGGTGTATTTGGTGAGCGATATAACATACGTTCCCAAAAGGGATACACATTACGTTACGTAATTCAACAGCCTTACTCGGGTTCCTCGGAGACTTGTTTCGTCCTTTTCTTCACACGGGGTTTCGTGAAGCTATTGGCTACACCGCTGCTTTAATTTTGTGTCCAGATTCGTTTATCCGCAAAAAACTGAAAGAGGGTTGTTTTGATCGAAAAAAAGACGGTGGGAGATTTTTCCCCAGCTACGTGCGCTACGCGCAGAGGGTGTCCGTGCGTTTCCGTGTATGTGGCCAACGATCGTAAAATGTCATAGAGAAACACAGGACGAAAGTGGTTTAAACACTTTTAAAATCACACGCTACCAAAATATAAATAATAGACACCAAAACTAGACACAAATACAGACAAACATGTTTATGGAAATCCCTACAACGGTCGAAATACAATACTTACCTGCCAAGATATCCTGTAGAGTTTGGCTGAATGTCTGTAGCTGTCGGTCGTTTACATGTCCCTTTATCCGCAGAAATCTCGACAGAAATCCGACGGCGGCGCTTATCTCTGGCTTCATCGTTCCCCGAGCACGAAGGGTATGCATTGAGAAGGCAAAAGCGACGTGGTTCCGTGCGCTTTATCCTGGTGCTTAATGGCGCTTCTGTGTCTGTGTGAAAAGTGATCCTTGTTTTTTGCGTGTTTTATTTCTTTGAGGCCTTCGCTAGGCATTTATTTATTGAGGCAGGTAAGGTTTCAGAGTACGTGTTGCGGTCCAGTGCAGTGTCGACTATTGTCTTTTTCTCTCCGTTAACAGAAGGGGCGTCCTAACACGACGAGATACCCACCTCTGACAATTTCCTCCAGTAGAGTAGGCTGGGGAATGGTTGAAGTTTGTTTATATACCAACCCCGTCCTTAGCGTGACATCAGCAGCTACAGCAGCCCAAGCGGACCAATAACGTGTGCGTGTCAGACTGACGAAGCTGTGGAGGTGTGGACTTGTTGCGTCACACCTCCAGAAATAAACAGAGCATGCAAGAAAAAGTCCTGACGATAACATTAACCCTTTCTACCATGTCAGACAAAACTAAAAACCGACGGCTACTGCCGCCATGTTTAGTAAGGAATCGTCTTCTCCTGTTAGGAAATTACTATGCGCAGCTGTCTTGCTGGAGACCAGATTCTCTGCACAACCAGCTCATGGCCCAAGCACACAAGTTTGAATCGGATTTATAAGACTACGCTTCCATGCCTAGCTGGTAGCACCTCTAAAGAATGAACAGAGTGCCTAGGACAAAGGCACGCAACTCATTCTTTAGAGGTGCTGAAGTGTTCACTCTGCAGGATGGTATCTAGTAATTCTGACTGCTCAGATTCGGTTCCCCATGTACATGCCAGTGATACTTCTGATTTCTCAGCGTAGTGCACATTTTTACTCCTCTCACAGTCAAAGAAATAATTTCTGTAGCGCCACAGAGAATTGAGAATGCCGTTTAGAAGTGTAACAAACAGTGTTTAATCATGATCAGTGTCGTTTTAGTATAGGGACATATTTCACTAAGATTAATTATGTCTGTGTCAGAGAACTTTCCAACAGAATATTCCTAGAACAAATCTGTTGTGGAGATTCCACATCATCATAACTCATTCTGTTCTGAGTTGCCTTTGGCACAACAGGTCCAGAGACTAACATTATTCTCTCAAAAAGGCAGTTTCACTCAACTCATTTTCCAAGGAGAAGATACATAACTACAGACAAAAATATTTTTTTCTCTTGAAAGATTAATCTCACATTTCCCATTTGAGAGAACTGAGTGGAATGCTTTTATTTGTTGACGTTGTCTAAATTTCGTTGTAATTTTTGCTGGACACTGAGGTTCTTAGCTAGTTTCAGCATGTCATATTTAGTGACGCTCATGCCAATCAGCTGTGCTGTTACTTGTGATTGTTTGGTAGTTGGTAGCATGGGATAGGTTAGTTAGGAGGAGGTAGTTTTTATGAACTTCATAGTGGAATGCCTGGCAATCTTGGGAACTCGATCATTTGATTCCTGTTTGTACTGACTTCAAATGTCCACCATTTACATCTTTAATTAGGGATTTGGTGTCAAAGCTGTAATTTGGGGATTTGTAGGCCTGCCACATTCATAGTGGTTTTTTGTTTGTGCATAAGTGAGTTAAGGAGATCAGCAGTTGAAGGAGGAATGTCAGTGTATTCCAAATGAAAGAACATTTTGAAGTTATGAACTAGTTGTTTCATCTATGTTTTCTTGTTTTGTTTTGTCTTGTTTTGTTTTGTTTTGTTTTTGTTTTTGTTTTTTGTTCATTTGTCTGCATGCTTTTAATTTGTGCTTAATGAACCCTCTCCACTTGCTGTGGGAATCAATCCTCCCTACCCTCTGCACTATGGAAATACCTTTGTAATCACTCACTCTCACTCACTACACTTACTAATGTCACTCATACACACAGACACAGACACAGACACGCGCACACGTACTTACACACTCCCTTGTTACACCTACTTTATTCACTCATTTATCTCACTCGCTTCCTTCTCAGCTACAGTCTGCTCAGAGCATATGAAGGACTAATCCAGAAGACATACTGCGATTACTGGATGAGAATAATCACACTATTCCTAAAGTTTAGCCCTCACTGTAACCATTCCACTCACGTTTTCTGAGGGTTTTTCACAAATGTAAAAGCTCAGCATTATCAAGACAGTAAATGAAATGATGATTTAGGGTTTAAGAGGAATGCACTGAAGAATTTGCCTCTCTAAAAAGTTGAGAGTTGGCAGGTCGCCTGTGGCGGTTTGTTTTATGAGTAATCCAGTGGGTCCATTCATGGCCCTTTATTGGTTAGTGTAGATTGAGACCGGGGTAAACATAGTACAGCTAGGGTAGTTGAAGAGGCCTGTCCATCCATTCAGAAAGTCTGGAAAAATCCAGTATGATGCAAAAATAAACATGAGAGGCAGCGAAATTCTATTTATGGCCTAGTGACTCAAAGCAGCAGAACAACTGACCAGAATGACCTCTCAATTCCCCAGGCATAACAGCCACTGAGGTGCTCTGCTTACAGGAACACTGGCCATTTCATATCTCAGACTACACTGTAATAATGTACATTAGACTGCCCTCAGAGCCACACAAAGTAAAAGAGAGAGAGTGTGAAAAACGTTACCTAAAAATATTCTCTACCATTCATGAACAAAAATCACTTGATTAGTCTTCTCTCTCTCTCTCTCTCTCTCTCTCTCTCTCTCTCTCTCTCTCTCTCAGCCTCTCTCTCTTTCTTTCCCTCTCTCTCATTCTCTCTTTCTTTTTCTGAGCACACAGCATGCATTTTTCAATATATTGGTCTATTGGTCAGACAGTAGTGGTCATGCCTGTCAGGTTTAACATAACAGACAAGAGTGAAACGTGTTCAGTCTGTATGTACGTGCAAGGCAACTGTTGGAAGTTGACTGCTACATGACGGGAGGTGGAGAAAAAAGGCACAAATAAGGGATGGGCAGGACAGTGAGACACATGGTGAATGACTTATTGTTCACTCACATATCTGTGGAGAACTTTAAACTCCAGGTGTTCAGTGGGTATGATGAAATTTCAGGGCAGGGAAAAATACTGCCGCACTACAGCCTGGGCAATACCAAATCTCACCTTTCACTGCTCTCAGCCCCAGATCTGTTTCAAGCCCAGAGGTTTCATGTCTCTTTCTCATACACATATGCGCAATTATCATCCACTTACCAAACAGTTTTCATTTATAACATGATCATTTATAACTATTATTAATGATTCTTACAAGTCGTATGACTTCATGTTCATTTATAACTCACACAAATTTACTTTTCTAGGTTTTTTACTCCTCTAATTCAGTCATTAACACACATTCATACACATCACATGAGCAGGTCATTGCATGCATGCAGGAATGAATAGATATTTGTTTTGAATCAGTGATCATTCTGTTCTCTGCATGAAAACTAGTCAGTTATGTTTTTTTACTATAAATCCATTACATCTGCTTAAAGGTTATCTCAGACGCAATGGCCATGAGAAAACACAGCCATCCATAAAAAACAAAATGTGATTACACAGCCAGAGAAAAGGACCAGTGTAAAGATAAGCAGTAAAGGTATGGAAAAGACAGGGCTAATAAAAGAAGTACACAAACAAGGAAATAAAAAAAAATCCATGCCGTCCTCCATTTGACCCAGCTGCGCAGAAACAAACACTGAATGATACATTTTTTCTAATATTACGTTCTTTTCCTCCTCTTCTCCTCGATTCCAAGATCCCTTCCATGTCGCACTTCTTTCCCTCATTCAGGAGGGGGGGCTCTATCCAGTGGGGTTGGATTAAAAACTGTCCTCTAATGTGTTCTGGCCTATACTCCCATAAGAGAATCACACAAAACATTCCAGAGGCAATAGCACCTTCTCTCTTTGACTGCACACAGGGTTTAAAAAGTGCAGGCACAGACAACGGTTATGAATTTAACCAGATGGTGGTTTGGTGGATAGAGAGGGTGGAAAAGTGGAAAATACCGCGCTTCAGTTTGCACAACAGGAGAACAGAACACTGTGTATGACATCCTTCAGTGACCTCAAACTTCAGAACTGAGCTTTTACCCTGGTCCTTTATTTGCTTTGTGTAGATGACAGCCAATTATTTATTTATCTATTTCATATTTATTTGATATCGACACTTACCTGTGTATTTATTTATTTATTTGATCTGCTACGTCTTGCAGCACAAACCGTCGTTCTCTGTTTCCAGTTGTGGTATAATGGATAAATTATTGAATATACTGCATTACATTCCTATACATTAGCTGTCCCATCAATACTTTAAAGACATCAAATGAGCTTTTAGCACTGAGCACTTTGAAAGATCTCAGCGCTATAAATAAGTGTGTGTGTGTGTGTGTGTGTGTGTGTGTAATGCTGGTGCACCATATGCAGTACTGGTCTTCACCAGTCTATGGACTGGGACCTCTGGATATTTATAGTGTTAACCTTTTGTGGTTAAAGAAGAATCCTATAGGCTACAGAGGTTGGCCACACAGAGGGAAGACTTGGTGTATTGAAGATAAGCCGTGCTGTTTCACAATTCACTCTATCAAGCTGGTGGTTGAAGTTTGAATATTTTTCATGAGTGCCTCATATTCCACTGTAAACTTTAAACTGAAGGTCTATTGTTGTAGTTAATCTCTGCCTCTGTCCCTCAGATGGTCACTAGTACACTTGCTTTAGCTTAGTGAGCTATTGGAGTGAAATCAGCATGCCAACATTGCAACAGATGTTTGGGGATCATGTGTGTGTGTGTGTGTGTGTATGAGAGGCAGAGACAGATGATCACAACAGTTGTTTGCTAACATGCCTGTGCTGGTGGATGCTATTTACATTTCATCGTCATTCCAGATGTCACGGAGCTTAAAGCATCCAGGAACAATCCTATTCCAAAAATGCATTTTTGGGCTGTGGTGTCAGTCTGCTGTGGTTTCCTTTTGTGTGTGTGTGTGTGTGTGTGTGTGCGCGCACACTGTTACGCCTTGATACCCTCTGTGTGTGTGTGTGTGTGTGTGTGTGTGTGTGTGTGTGTGTGTGTGTGTGTCTGTCTGTCTGTCTGTCTGTGTGAGTGTGTGTGTGTGTGCAACCAGGCTATGTTTGTGTGGGATGTGAGGCAGAGGGTATCATGAACACAAGCATGTGTGACTGCACGTTCACGTTCACACACTCATGTCCACAGTTTCCTGTCTCCTCTAAAAGTGATGGCATGGTGGCAGTACTCTGCTGTTGAGTCACTGCTGTATGAGTCTGTGTGGTTGTCCTAAAAACTGTGCTAAAATATCTTTATTTCTTCTGATCCACGATATCAATACTCATAACGCATAAATATTTTTTTAAAAAATCGAACAGTTGACAATTTGTGTGTGGAATGCTCTTCTGGGATGGGATTTTTTTTTTTTTTTCTGAGACATCTGCAACAAGTCTACAGTCAAAGTTAAGGTCAACATTACAAAATCTCAAGACAACAATGCTCTTTCTGAAAAATTGTAATTGGGAGTTAACTAGTTTTAAAGTTCATTCAAGCACATTCCCATCTCAAAGCTAAAAGAAGTCTTTCAGGTTGATACCCTTTTATGACTCCCACACCCTGTGTCATTTTTTTTAACTATAGATAATGAAATCTTAATAGTACTAAGTATGGACGCAATACAAAATATCCATCACATGAATGCCTCAGAGAGTCGTCATCAAAACAGTAATTTTTTCCTAGTTGGTAGCACCATTTTACCAGGAAGGTTTGGCTGTATAGAACTGGGAAGAGTAACAGTTATTTAATTGAGTTATTTTCCCCAGGTTTGATCAAACAATAATCAATCAGAGTCTGATCTGACCGAAGTTTAAGAGAACTGAATTGAAAGAGCTGGACTCTGAGGTCGCCTCACCCACACCGTTTTTTTGTGAGCATGTATGAAATGACAAGGCTGCGAGCACGCCAGATGTGACTCACCCTTTTGACCAGCTCAGCCGGAGTGGTTTTAGTACAGAAACCTTCTCTCTCTTCCTTATGCTGCCGCGTTAGGCAAAGGCAACTACGTCCATGTATTTCTTCTACAGAGTTACGCTACCTGTTTTCATCTCTGACTACTGTTAAAGAACAAAAGACTCCACTACTGATTTATGTCATGTACTGTTTAGAGTCGTGTATGTATGTGTGTAAGTGTGTGTGTGTGTGTGTGTGTGTGTGTGCGCACGTGTGTCTTTGTATTTGTAAATCTCATCTGAAAGTCTTCTTCCTGTGAGAGGGTCTGAGTCATGAGTCAGTCACTTAGAGACGAGGAAGAAGAAAAAAAATACAGCAGTTTAATACAAAAACATCTGGGAGTTGCCCCGCGGCAAAGGGCCAGCTTAAACATGGAGAAAACATCAGTCATCAGCTGATGTGGACAAACACCAGTTTGACAATCATAGGTGAGGAGAGAGGAGCTCTAAAAACAAAGCACAACCTGAAGCTTTCATTTAGACAAGACTCGCTCTTCGGATTAACAAAATCTGACGTTAGTTTTAAAAGTTAGTCAGTCTTTCTCTTTCCAGCTGTTTTGTGCTGGTCTCAGCTCTAATTCTGTCCCACAGGTGTTGTGAGGGCAGATATGGAGATTAGAACTCAACACTGTTTATAGTAAACACACACACACCCACACACAGGGGTTCTCATACAAATCTGCTACTGTCCTTGAGGAGGGAGACAACAGAAACCATATAATCCCCTGCCCCAGTGCCCCCTCCCCCCCCCCCCCCCCCCCCCCCCCCCATGTCTATTTTTATGCACATTTACTCAAAAAGATTTGGGTAAGGTACATGTTGAGACATGTCCTTAACCTGGTTTTGTGTATGAGGGCATGTGTGTCTGTTTCTGTGTCTGTGTGTAAGTATGTGTATGCCAGTTTGTGTACACTTTTGGCATCGCAGGGAAGGACTTTGTAGCTTAGGCAAAAGATCTTCATGCCTCAAGCAAAATGAAACTGTTCTTATAGTGTTCTTATGCAAACTGGACTTTATCACCATAGTTATAGGGATAAATGTTATCAAATTTATATTAACACTGTATATCTTTTCTAGTACAGTGACATTATTATAGTTGTTTTATGTCATAAAATTCTATATATAAATGATCTACAAACTCTGTATCATAAATCCACTGTGAAAATTATTTAACCCTCCAAAACCATGACAATTCAGTAATCTCTCAGAAACGAAGTGTACAGCGTTTTAAAAACCTAAATGAAATGGTTCATGTATGCAGTGTGAGTGTGTTATTTAAACACAGGCCAGACAACATCCCTTGAGAGTCTGGTGTTTGTTCAGACCTGCTTCCTGTGAGCCCTCATACTGAGTCTGTGTGTGTGTATGTGTGTGTGTATGTGTGTGTGAGAGAGAGGGAGAGAGAAAGAGAGAGAGAGAGAGAGAGAGAGAGAGAGAGAGAGAGAAAGAGGTCAGCTCCAGCTTGCTGTTAAACCGCTAAGGAGCCGAAGGCCATGCCCATGAATAATTGTTGTGGGGCAGCCATGGATTTGACCCAAAGGCAGATAAGCCAAACAGGTGAGGAACAGCCCGAGCAAAGACAGTTTATAATCTTACAAAAGTTCAACAAGTTCATCATCCAGTCCTAATTTACCCTAATTGGTACACAGGAGTACACTGGTTTTAAAACATTGGTACACAATTTCAAAAACACAGACACCATTACAAGAATGTTGGCATCATTATGCTCTCTAATGGCAGTACA